>NC_135316.1:48686138-48811138 GCF_048772815.1 Callospermophilus lateralis | reverse complement strand
GAGTAAATTCTCAAAAAGATATATTTAAAATGTACACACCCTCTATGGATCACTTTCAGAGCAGATATGTAAAGTTTCAACTAGAAAATAGCAAAAATAGACAATAAATCCTATGGTTTAGGCAATATTTAAATAAATTGCAGAATAAAAAACCCTACAGATTATTAGTTTGTTAAGCCAAATTATAAGTCATTCAATTAATATCTGATAGGAAGAAAATAAAATTGGGGCATTTATAACGATTGGCAAATATATAATAAAATGAAGCAAATTCATGTGTGAAACTAATATGTTAATCAACCAGCAATTGCTCTTTTTTGAACTTTTAATGCTGGAACAATGCTAGCTATTGGTGTGACTACAAAAAATATATCTTAAACAGTGAGTGAGCTCCATGCATACCAAAAGTGAATCAAGAAAATTAATCAGATTTAGCCAAATAATCACTAGTCCTTCATGATTTTCCCTAGAGAAGACATTTTATCTGATCACAAGTAAAAGTACTATAAATGTCTATAGTACATTACTATCATTTAGAAGATGCAGCCGGGTGTGGTGTCACACACCTGTAAGCCCAGGGGCTTCATAGACTGAGGCAGGAGCATCTCAAGTTCAAAGTCAGCTTCAAGAACTTATCAAGGCCCTAAGCAACTGAGCAAGACCCTGTCTCTAAACAAAATATTAAAGAAAAAAAGTTGGAGAGGTGCAACTGTTTAAGCACCCCTGGATTCAATCCCCAGTACAAACAAAAACAATAAAACAAAATTATAAGACTAAATACTCAATTTTTTGGAGATATAAGTCATAAAAATTATCAGTAAATATTGACATGATTTAATTTTCTAAGTATCAAAATGTTTCTAAAACATAATTGAAGGCTTATACACAAATAAATGACTTTATTTTTTAAAATCATATGTATATTAATTATATAAAATTAATTCTTAGAAAATGAACTTCATGTAAAATTGAAGTAGTTCTCTTTACAAGTGGTATGTGTGAGTAGTTCAAAAACAGGATCCCTCTCCATCAGAGAATATCACAGTTGGCTTTTGACCTATTCTGTTGCAGCCCATCTGTATCCAATACCTGATACTTCCTGTGATTTACAAAACCAAATATATTTGTTAATCCTCAGTACATTTTTAATAAATTTAGGTTCAGTAAAATTGTTTTGAGTAAATTAAGGCTATTCTCAGTACTGTAAAAATTTACTCAAGCAATTACTTTCACAACTATGGATATGCAACATAACTGTGAATAATTTACTAATATTTTTCTTCCAAACTGGACACCTTACAATCTTGTTAGGAAATGCTTTATGATACTATAGTTTTTGATTTTCAAATTGAGATCAAATGTAAGTCATGACAACTGTGAAATTAAGAATTATAAATAACAATGTGCTGGATTCAGTGGTTTACACATATGCATTTTCTCATCTATATAATTAAGCCACATACCCAGTAGCTTACTTGATAGTATTAATGGTTTCCATTGAATACTTATATGGATCAAACACTCCATACATACATTATCTCATTTAAATCTGAAAAGGTATTTATTGGATTCACTAATGCTGAATCCTGTGCTAGAAATACAAAGAAGGTGAGAAGACATACTTCTGATATGAAGGATAAATTTGGGCTGGACACATCTGTATTAAGAGGCATATACATTCCATGTAAGTGAAAAAACAGAAATTACCTTGTAAAGAAGAGAGGATGTTTGAGAAACATGAAAGTTGAATGTGACAGAACAGTCATAAAATTGTATGGAGTTAAACAATAACAACAAAGACCATATTTTAGACCAATTGCCCATCATTAAGGTATTGTTATGGGAATTGTACAGAAGGATTTTGTTAAGTTTTCACTTAAATATTTTAGAAGCTCTGTATATAGAAATTATAATGCATAGCCTAATAAAACAGGTATCTTGAGAAAGTTTCACCTGAGCTTGGCAAATGAAATCTGCCTTCTACTTAAGAAAGAACTCTCAGATCCATAAAAGATTGTTGTCCATCATTAGAAAATTCAGAATTAATTTCACTTAGCATTTGTTTTTTTGGGATTTCTAAGTGAAGTTAGCCAATCCCCAAAAACCAAATGCTGAATGTTTTCTCTGCTATAAGGAGACGGAATCATAATGGGATTGGGGATGGCAGAGCATAGGAGGAGTAGATGAATTTAGATAGGACAGAGGGGTGGGGGGGAAGGAAGGGGCCATGGGAGTAGAAAAGATGGTGGAATGAGATGGACATCATTACCCTAAGTACATGTATGAAGACACAAATGGTGTGATATATTTTGTATACAACCAGAGATATGAAAAATTGTGCTCTATATATGTAATATGAATTATAATGCATTCTACTGTCATATATAACAAATTAGACTTTAAAAAATATTAAAAATTCAGAATTAAACTATTGGCATTAACACCTTAATTTCGAAGGCATGGAAATTGAGGAGGAAAGTTACATCACAGGTCATGTTTAGGAAAAACATAAAGAAGTTTTGAGACATACAAAAACTTATATCTGAAAGATATATGTGAAGAATGAGCAGAATGTTAAAGGATTTTAAATCTAAAAATATTCCTATGATGTATATTAATATTATCAAAACATTGAAGATACTAAAGAAGAAAGACTCTCAGTCTATATGTATCTGTTTTGTGATAAGATACTACTAGGTTCAGGTATATTTGTATGTAACATTTACTGTAAATTAGTATAATGTCCATCTAGAATTAAAAAGAAGAAAGCTATATTTGAAGTTTCAATTAAAATTTTAGTAAAGTTAGAAATTTTAAGCAATGAGCAAGTACAAAAGAAAATATTTAAAAAATATTCCCACAAACTTTAGAAAAGTGATGGCATAGATTACTTTTTAAATGATCCATGAGGATGAATACAAAAACACATTATTAAGAAGGGAAGAAATTCTAATGTGTTCACTTTCTATACACATTACTATAGTGCTCCATCCTCTGCTTTAGAGTACCAAAAAGAAATTTTTCAATACAAGAATGTCAAACATTAAAATCTTGGGCAATGCCCAACAAGAAGAGTATGTCACAAAAGAAATATTTTATGGCCTGAAGCAAATTCCCTGAATTTCCTGCCTTTTCTCAAATTAGATGTGCTTCTAAAATGTTGGTGGACTGGAAGCATTCATAATAAAAGAAAGTTGGTGGGTTTCTTAAAAAATACCTTATGAAAACAAATTAAGGGAAAACAACAATAATATTTCCTAGAGGAAATATTAAGATATGGATCAAGAAAAAAATGTACAATTGTAGTAAAGAAGGTGGTGCCGGGGGAGAAAACGTTTACACTTGTACTTGGTTTCTTTTCATGTATCTGGTTCTCAACAAATATTTACTAATTAATTACATCACATTGGAATACTTAATCCAAGATTGAAATGCATTAATATAAATCAGGTATTCAACAGTTAGTCCCAAGGATATGTACTTAAGTTTGCTACAATTAGAAGAAGCTAATATTATAGACTTTATTATACTTTTAAATTTTTGGTAAATTAAAAATTCAAAAAATTTTACACTTACAAAAATGTGTATACTAAATTACAGGAGAAGTATGAAGCATGCTCCAAAATGTGTTGAAATTCAGTAATTTGAGGAAAACCCCCAAAATATGCATGATAGAGGGACTGTAAATTAGTATCATTGGACAAATGTATGGGGGATTAAACACAGAGATGCAGCACCAAGAAACACTAAGTCCATGTATGTAATTCAAATGTCAATTATTACTGCCCATTCCACAACATACAGACTGAGGGAAAAGATCAGTGATGTTCTTAAAATCCAGACGCTTAAGGGAACTTGAGATGTGTGGAAAAGTGAAAAGACATAAAGATCATTTTAAAGACATGCTATGTAACTGCATCAGAGTTTTTCTGGGCACACATCTTTGACAAACTTCTTATTTAAATAGAAATTCATAATTGTAAAAGCATTTCTACTTACACTTGGGACGACTGCAACACTTCTGTGTCTGTTACTTCTTGATCCACTAACTCATTTTTCATATTTATATTTTGAAGGTGCTTTAATTAAACTCTCCTAAGGCTTAACCCCCTATTAAAGTAGTCCATATTTCAAAAATGGAAGAATTTACTTAGCAGTTAGGATTTTCAAACTCTAATGCTGGAAAAACCACTGGCCCTTCAGCTGATGGTTACTTAAGTTTTCTGTCTAATAGAATATGAGTCAAAAGCTATTTAATATTAAGAAGAACATAAAATGTTAAAAAGTTACTGACGATTAAGATTTCAGACCACAGTGATTCTCAGCATACAAATGAATTTCAGTATCTATTTTTAGTATCAATGTTTTCTTAAGAATTATTGCCTTTTGAATGATTTAGTTGCTGGGAAGCAAATTACATACAAGAAGTCCAAGCCTAAAATGACATGAACATATAATTAATTTCTCTACAAATGTCTCTAAATAAAGTTACTTGTTTAATACAGATATGAGTAGTAAGAAAGTTACAGGGTTATTATGAGGGACATGATAAATGTAGTCATGAAAGAAAACAATTTTTAATTTAGTAGACTCTATCAATCTAAAAAGCCCATGAATATTTACTATTAATTCAGTATGCTGGAAAGTAGATAAAAGAGAGTGAGTTCATACAAGAAAGAGCATCATAAAACAAAACAATATAATAGTATCAAAATTTATTTAAATTTCCATGATTGCATATCTACATTTAAAATCAAAGGGAGCATCACATTTCTAGGGAGAATTATTAAAATTTATTTTCCTTTATAAAAGATGTGTTAAAATATCGAGAAACCTTAGGATACAGCTAAGGTCTTTGTTCTGACAGCAAAACCATTTAGAAAACCTTGATGTGATCTGAAGTACCATTAGTAAGTAAGTTTTTGTGTACATTCACGGTCACAAAGCTCAAGACATTTTGTAGGAATGTATCTTGCAAAGGTCAGATAATGCCACCTTTTGCCTTGCTATTATTCCCTAAAGAATGGGCAAAGTACCCATCTATATTTATAAAATTGAAAACATTAATTAACATTGAAAAAGAGGTGGAGAGGCTTGTACATTCACAATTCAAAACATATAATTTGAAAACACTTGTATCTTTTTGCATAAACTTCTAAAGTGGTTGTTTAAAAAATTTCAATTTCCTTGTGAAATTACTTCATTAAACACGGATGAAAGTATACATTAAAAGGGCATAGGCTATGAAAATGGGTTAGGTTTATACAAACAAAACACCAGTAGGGCTGGGCATGATAGTATAACCCTGTAATCCAGTAGCTCAGGAGGTTGAGGCAGGAGGATTGAAAGTTCAAAGCGAGCCTCAGCAATATAGCGAGACCCTAACCAACTCAGCAAGACCCTGTCTCAAAATAAAAAAAAAAAAAAAAATTAAAAAGGGCTGAACAAGTGGCTCAGTGTTTAAGCGCTACTGGATTCAATCCCTGGTACCCTCCACTAAAAAAAAAAAAAAAAAAAAAAGTATCAGTAGGAAACTTAGAGCTGTTTGTTAACTATAATTTTGGAATAATAACTGGTACATTGACTGATGAAATTCACTTATATGCCACTATGGATTGGATTCAATGATCATATATCTTTCATCCAAGAAGGACTTCCAATAATCTTTTCTATGTTGCTGTTATTCTGTCAGAGGAAGAAAAAAAATGAAAGTGACTATAAGGTAATAGGGAAGACAAAGAGCATCAGGCCTTTAGGAATTCAGAGATAAAAATTAGGACAAACAAATCTCTTTCAAAAATATAGTATGAATTAAATTGTTACTTACCTTTTTTTTCTTTTTAAGAGAAAAGCAGCAGGTCTTCATTCATTCCTCCTTTTGTTGAATAGGCTCAATTTTTATTAATATTATACATTATACATTTAAAAATATTTAGTATCATTTCACATACACCTCATCTGTGATTAAGTCTAGTTCATATACTCAACAGAAAAAAGAAAGCCACAAAATCATAAATTACCTTTCTCAATATGCATCCTTTTCGACTCATGTCCCATGTCATGACCTGCTAAATCTCCCTCCTTTGGCCCAGGGAGTACATTTGGTGATAAACCCATCAGCATCTGGTTCATGGACAACCCATTCTGATGGACAGCTGTTAAGCCCGAAACAAAAGAACAAACACAAAAACACCATAACACAAAAGGTTCAAATATATCAATAAAACTCTTTCAGGCTCAAAAGTGAGTAAAATCATAATGGTCTAACTTCAAAATTATAATCTAGCCCTAAAAACTGTGAGAACCAATTACCATAATTCTTGAAGATAAACAGAAAATTTTGAAAATAACACCATTTACTTTATTTTTATGTCACCTAAAATCATGTACCTAAATATTTTTTATTGATTAAAGTAGTTTTGAATGACCATACTACTGCTATTACTACCAATGAAAAACTCATTTTTTTTTAAATCTACAGCAAAGAAGTCTCTGCTCAGTAAATAACCTCCCTTAATTCTACAACAATTACAATCTTAATATTAGAGTGCTTTTCAACACTGTGAAGTTAAATTTTAATAAATAATATTCTAGTGACCTGAAAAGGCAAATATGAAGGAAGATAGTAAAAATATTGTTTCAAGGGGCCATAGATATTAGAGTATTACTTTAAAATTTGGCTCTGAATTCAAACTTGAAAATAAAAGTGATTAATTAATATCAACTAAATGGTTGAATAAATAAAAACAATAATTGCTTTTTTAAACCATTAACAGTAAACTGTCACTATTGAAATGAAAAAACACTGTCATTATTGAGATGATCAAACATTCACGATTTTCCCAATCCAGTCAGTAAATTCACTTAAAGGGCTATCCATGAGAATCTTGGTTTTGTGCAAAAAACAGAGTAGAAAGAATTATTCATTAAAATCTTACTTTCTCTGGAAAATATTTTTTAACTATCACAAAATATATGAGGGATTACTATTTGACAAACACATATAGTCATTATTTTGGAAACCAATGATGAGTTTTAAATTAGTGAGTAAAAGTTTGATGAATCTTAACTATTTTTAAGCTCAACATATTTGTACACAAGATGTTTAGTACCTTCGAAAATAAAAAAAAGTAATAATAACAAAAAATCTACCATTGTAGTAGGTGATAGTCAACACCTTAACAGAATGATAAAGTGATCATCAATATTGTACAAAGACCATGTTTCCTGACATGATTCACTGAAAAAGATATTCTGTCATAGTTGTGTAAATTCCTGCCAAAAATACATAAATTATGTCTAATCATGAGGAATACCAAAAAATCTGGAGGGTCATGCTACAAAATAATTGATCTACACGCATCAAAAATACAAAAATACTGAAAGAAAAACACATCGACGAACTGTTCCATTTTCTTTAATCAAAGGTAACAGAGTATATTGATAACTAATTGCAAATGTGTTGTTCTGGATTGGCTTTGGGGCCAGGAAAAATACATCATGTTGCTAAAATCATGTACCTAAATATTTTTATAGTAGTAGGAAAGAGTTGAAGTTTGAATAAGGTCTAGATCTTAACTACTAGTTATATGATAATATTAATTTCCTGACTTTAACCATTGTTCTGTGGTTATGTAAGAAAAATATCTTGTTTTTTTGAAAACAATAAAGTATTTGAGGCAAAGAAGCCTTATGTCTAAGACAGGGGCATTAGGGAAGCAATTTGCCTTTATAGAAATCTCTTCCAGGGCTGGGGTTTTGGCTCAGCAGTGGAGTGCTCGCCTAGAATGTACAAGGTCCTGGGTTCAATCTCAACACCATGTAAAAATAAATAAAATAAAGGTATTGTGTCCAACCACAACTCAAATATAAATATTTAAAAAAAAGAAAAATCTCTTTCAGAGGATTAATTATTTAGGTGAGTCTGGGTGACAAATATACAAGAATTATTCATATTATAGTTGCAAATTTTTTATTACTTTAAAATTGTTTTTAAATATTAAAAATAAACATACATATGTGTAAATATGTATATATGCAGAGGCATATGTATGTGCATGCTGTATATGTTTTTTATTCAAGCAATTATAGTAGCATGAAAATATAAAAATCTGTCATCAGATATTTTCTTATCAAGAATAAGAAAAATACAATTATTAATAAAATAACATGAACATAGAGCACAGCTCTTTCAAATCTTCCCCAAACTGCCCATTATTTCCATTTAATTGTTAGGAAAACAAATGTTTCTCTTCCTCTAGGAGGACAGCACTTTTCCAAAGGCATTCAAGATGAAACCAATATTCATCATTAAATTTCTGGTTCTGATGTCAGCCTAGCACAAGAGCATACAGAAGACACCATTGGTTTTGGAATAGTTATCAAAAGATACAAACATTTTTATCAATAAAAAGTGACCATGACATCATGCAATTAGGGAAATAAGTTTTAGACTAGCCAAACCTAATACTGATATTTTGTATTATATATAACTATGTACTTTCTAATAATTGACTATTTAACTTATAATTTTATTTCATACTGTTCTATATATTTTCAGTTATCCACTCCAATAGTTCTAAGACTAAGGCCTTTGCCTTATACAAAAATTCCTTTACAATATAGCAAGACACTTTCAGAAAATGTCTTCCAGTTTTGGAAATATTCTCAACAACCAGCCCAATAAATATTGTGAAATTATATGAAACTTACACTATAAATATGATTTTGTAAAGTAATACCTAAGGTATGGAAATAATATATTACATATTGATTTTGTCAATTAAGCCATTCTCATTTAATATATTGATTTTATTGAAAAAAAATTCTTCAATTCTTGCACAAAGTCACCTGTTAACTGAATGGCATTTTAACTTTATTTTTAACTTTCTTGACCATGAAGACCAAGATTAAGTATTGTAGAAATGTGATGAAATGAAATACAGCCCTAATTTAAAACTTTTAATCATAATATATGGCTATAATATGCATTATTTATTACTACAAACTCAAATCCCAATTTTAGACAATTTAAAATTCTTCAATCTCTTAGTCATCTAAGAAATATTCAGAAATATTTTTAAGAATATAATGTCTTTTTATTGGTGCATTTTAATTTTATATAGTATTGGTATTCATTATGCCATATCCATAAATGTATATATCACATTTTGATCAATCTCATTCCCCAGTACCTTCGTTTTCCCTCCCTCCTCCTTCCCCTAATTGGCTTGTTCTATGCTACAGATCTCTCTTCTTTATGATTATTATTTAAAAGTATACTGTCTTGAATTTGATTTCTTTTACTCCTTTGTGTGGATATCTTCAGTAACACAATAATGAATTTTTAAAACTAATGAGTTACAAAAATGGCAGAGATAGAGTCAAAGAAATTAAGTTGAATAGTCCCTAAACAATAGACTCAGACATTAGCTATTGAGAACTGGTTATTTACCTCAGAAACTAATCTAGAAGGTTACTTACTTTTTCTGTTTCATAGCTCAAATTTTTATGTGTAGCATCAAATAGAGGGAGTTTATATCAGAACCTGTTAATGTTGTATCATACTTCATGATATTCCAAACTGGGAAACATAATTTTGAGAAATGGCTATTGCTACAAAGCTTCAGAACATGATACATCTGAGATCTATTTGGAATGAGGGCATTTTGATTAGAAAAGCCACCTGCACCTAATAAAGTTTAAAATGGTGACAAGTAAAAGTATGACCTACGGATTCTGTCAGAAGAGCTCTCAGTTCGCGCTGGGGAGCTGGACACACTGCTGCTGCGGTGTGAAGATGGGTGACTGCCAGGCCTCCGACCCTCCTCCAGAGAGGGAGCAGGCGAGGGGCTGTCTGGAACACGCTCCTACACCACCATGGGAGGAGAGGAGGAAGAAAAGAGGTAAATTCACTGGACCTTTATTTCATGAATGTTAATCTTTCTTATACAATATGAAGCACAAAGAGAAGAAATCATAACATTTCACTAGCATTTAACTGCAACAGAAAACATCTTTTATTTAGAGCAAAGCTTGAAATTTAGTCAGTTTTAAATTATTCAATCCATTGATTATCTAAACAATTAGTTTTTTTCTTAGTAAAGTATGCAAAAAATGTTTTGAAGCTGTGATTCTATATATAAGTCTGGTAAATGGCTTAAAATGCCCTTATAGGTAAGAGCATATGTTAGTCTTTTTATTAGATAAAAAGTAAGCCCAAAAGAGAGAGCTGGAACTGTCTAAGAACCCATAAGATGACAAAGAATTAATAGACCAAAGCAAGATTCCTCTCTTAATACTTATCATTTTGAAGAATCTTTAAATATGTTTTCCTGTTTCAGCAAGTGTCTGAAGATCATTTAGCACATACATTACCAATATATTTGATCAGAATAACACCACCATCAGAGAAGCTGTCAACAGCCATTTCATCATGACATACTTTGGGCACACTCAGATGATCACAATGTAAGGCATCATGGAAATGGGTTATTATTTAACCTTGAAATAATTTCCTTTGATTCAAATAATTCTCAGAATACCTATAACACCCTACCTCCAATTCAACCCCACAAACCTTTTAAGGAAAAATCCATGAAATGCGTATTAGTTGTGTCATGGAATAATGATTTGTGTCATGGTATCACGTGGCCTTATAATTCCTTATATCCCATTCCATACGTCTTTTTAAGCTCTGTACCTTCACCATTTCAGTAACCTTCAAATACATTATATAAATGCCTCTAAGAAACTATTATAAATGGAGTTAGAGATTAGCTTCATATTCATTTTTTAACTTTTTTTACTTTGAGTAACAAAATATTTATACCTTCAGATATTAAGACATAAACCTTGATGAACTATTTGGAAAAGGATCTATGCAGATATAATTAGTTAAGATAAAATATATGAACTCTTGGTTCAACATGGCTAGTGTCCTTCCAAGAAGATGATGTGAAAATACAAGGAAAGATGTTGTGTGAAGATGGAGGCAGAGGTGAGTCATGCCATCAGTAAGCCAATCATGGACAAGGATTGCTAGTTACCAAGATAAACTATGAATATGCAAGGAAGAATTCTACCTAGATCTCAGAGGGAGTATTATCTTTCTGACATCTTGATTTTGGACTTTAAACCTGCAGAAATGTGAGATAATAAATTTCTGTTTTTTCAAGCTACCCAGTTTGTAGATCTTTGTTAAGGTGACCCTAGGAAACTAATATACTAGGCATGAAGTAGAGCCCAGTCTTTACCAGGGTTCTGAAGGTAATTTTAACATTCAACCAAAATCAAGTGCTACTTGAGTAATATTCTTTTAATTTTTCAGTGTTGTACATTTGTCAATAAATATCTACAAGAGATATGCTGAGGCTACTTTTTCCTGGAGCATGACAAATAAAATGAAAATAAGTCCTCTTCCAAAATCCATGTTATAAATTTACTTCCCAATGTACATACCATAGAATAAAAAACGACCCCATGGGAAATTTTATGATAAAACTTTTACATTATCAAAAATATATATAAAGGAAAAAAAGGGGCAAAAGAAAATATATCAGCTAAATTCTACTCCCAAAAGGCAAAATACATATTAAAATCTTTTAGTGACAACTTGCTGAAATTTAAGATCTTTTATACTGGTATAAAATATATGGATTGGCTTCCAAAAGACCAATAAGAATCTTCTCCAAAGAATAGATATGTTGTCAGTATTATACCACAGCACTAACTCTTTACCTCAATTGATAAGATGTTAAGAACTTAGTGCTCCACTCTCTGCAAATAGCAAAACTGAGTAATATCTAGATACATGTAAAATATATGCAATAGGGCTGGGGTTTTGGCTCAGTGGTAGAGGATTTTTCTAGTATGTGTGAGGCCCTGGGTTTGATACTCAGCACTGCATAAAAATAAATAAATAAAATAAAGATATTGTGTCCAACTACATCTAAAAAAAGATGGGAAAAGGAATTAAAAAGAAAAGATATATGCAACATATTTTTCAACTCAAATCCTGTGGGATTCCACTTGAAAGACAAAATTTGTATAAGTGAGGCAGCAGGGCAGGAAAGAGACAAACTATACATCTCAGATCTTAAAATCTTAAATTAGCTTGTTCAGGGGAAGTTTATAGCACATCATGCATTTAATAAAGTATAGGATACTAAAGAAAATGGTATCCAACAATACAATTTTCAGAATAACATTTTGAAATCATTTCAAATGACATTAAAAGTGAACATATTATCAGTTATTTTCCAAACTACATAAGTGAAGCATGTGTTTATAAAATATCTACATTCTTTGTAGTCCATAATGTAAACAAATGACTTAAAGTTTTAAAAAACAAATATGTATATGATTTAAAATAGCAGATAATTCACATCTGGATGCCATTTCTTTCTTATCTTTAACTTATAATTTAAAAGCAATTGGGCTTTAAAGTTTTTTCTTTAATATACATCTCTATCCTAAATTATGAAGCAATTTTAAATGGCAATGAGTTTCCAATCAAAAATTTGTAGTCACAAATCAAGGAATAATCTTGATTTTTGCATAATACTCAAAGGTTCAATTTTGCATTCCTTCATGAGTATTTGTACACTTATTTCAGAGTATTGATTTGTAAAACCATACATAACTCCTTGATAACCTGTAAAAACACATTAATAAATTATGCTGTAGCTAATTGCATGCATGACAAGAGATATATGCTAAATGTCTAAAATTGACTTCTTGAAATTATGAAAGGCACACAGTTTATGTGAGATTTATATTTATTTGTTTGTTTGTTTGTTTATTTATTTATTTATTTTTGGCAGTGCTGGGTTTGAACAGATGTCCTTACACATACCAGGCAAGCACTCTGCTACTAAGCTGCATCTCCAGCCTATTGTCTAAACTTCCTTTAAAGTTAATTCCTAATAAATCTAACTGTTAATACTTAGATTGCACAGAAATACATAATATGTGAAATACATTGTATATATTTGGGAAAGAACATTGCTACATTTTCATAAAAATAATATTTCTAAATTAAACATTTTGTGTTCTTTGAAATATCACTCATTTTTTATCTATCAATATATTTAATATTTCTCAAAATAATTGTTTGTGATCTTATTTGTAATGACACATGTTTGGCTGAACAGAGATAAAGTCCAATATAGAAATAAATCATTGCTATAAATTCACTTTGCACTCTGATTTTCCTGCCATCATAGATTTCTTAATAGTGTTAATGGAAAGCATTAGAATATTTTTTCCTTAGGTAGTTAAATCATTAAAATTTAAATATTAAATGCATAAAACTCTAGCAACAATGATTATGCCATTGAAAGGAATTCCTTGTTTAATATTTTCAGTATACAAAGGAAAATACTTCATTAGTCAATATATTTAATTGTCAAAGTTTCCTGTGGGGAGTCCTTTAATTCATAAGTTATTTACAGTCAAAATAATAAAAATATAACATATTAAATTAAGTAATACTAAATTAAAGTCTTAATGTAAGATGTATTTTAACAGCATGCTTTAAAGCTTGGAAAATAAGGTTAAATTGTAGAATTTAATTTAGCGTTGGCTTACTTTTGCTTTAATTATAGTTTATATGTAAGAAAAAAGAATACAAAGACAATACTTAGTTTTATTTAAAGAAAATATTTTAATGTATGCAAATTTTGTGATTTAAAAGCTTAATTATTCAATTGAAACTTTCTATAAATTGAGATACAATGTATTCATTCATTTCGCTTAATGTATAATTTCAATCTTTGGAACATAATGTATTGTTCTTTGAAGAATTTCATTAAAGTAAAATCCATTGAGCAAGTAAGATGTGAATACATTGTTGCACAAAAAAATTAATTTATTTCAACAGCTTAATTCTTTTATCATATTTATATGCTTGCTTTTCCAGAGTATTCTATAAGATGGAGAATAATGCAGACAGTAAAGAATTGCTTAGGAGAGAATCTCATAATTATTACTGAAACAAAATAGATAATGAGTTTTATTCAGACATAATAAAAAAGAAGTAGTTCAATGTCTATAGGGAAACTATGTAAACTAGATTTATCATTTCATTTGTGTAATGCCCTTTAACCTCTAAGATGGGCCTGAAGTAGAACAGAGAGGAAGAATATTTAATTTAATACTTCAACACACTGCTTTATAGTCCTGCATCAACTCCACCAATCAATAAAACACAATCTTTTGCAATGTTCCATCTTTATAAAACTCGCCACAATAATAAATGAAAATTTAGGAGGAGTACTCTTTCACGGAATAAAGGTCATACTAATAAACTAATGGTAACAGAATAACAATAAAGGAAAAGCTGCATATTGCTTCTGGGTAGAACAAGATAATTCAGAATCAAAGGTGGAATTAAAAAAAAACAGAATACTTTAAATTTTAAAAAGTATAAAATATTCAATATTACACACATCTGATTAAACATTTTAAAAATGACATCATCTCACCACCTCCTTTCTAGAAGAAAAATATACATTATATTTTATCAAAGTGAAAATTTTCTTAGAGGAGCAAGTATAATCACAACTCATTTTTCTAAATAAAGAACTGTTTCCATGGACTCAATTTATTTTGCACTTTTAAATTCTTTTCTTTTTCCTTCTTATTTTTTTCTTTTTAATATTAAATCCATGGGTGCTTAACTACTGAGCCACTTCCCCAGCCAGTTGTTTATTCTAAATTTTGAGACAGTATCTCACTTAGTTGCTGATGCTGGTTTTGAATTTATGATACACCTGCCTCAGCCTCCTGAGCTGCTGGGCTTACAGGCTTGCACCACTACACCTGACTGCTCTTTTAAATTCTTTGTGTGTTTTGGTTAGAGGTTACTTTATTGAAAATGATATAGAAGTAGGGATACATGAATCATTTTTATATAACTTATTAATTAACAAAATTGATACAGTTGAGCAGTACTTTATTCATATTTAACCCAAACTCCTGTGCTTTGGGACAGCGCACATTTAAATTCATTCATTCAACAACATTTACTGAACACCTAGTATATGCCAAGCAGGATTCTAGGCTCTGGTTTTATAAAAGTAAACAAAACTGACAAAACTTCCTTTCCCATTGAACACATATCACAAACTGGTAAATGTTGTTAGTAAAATACAGAATTATTTACAACAGTTAAGTGTCATATTCAAATTCTCTTGCTTTGGCCAGACATGGTAGCATAGGCCTGTAATGCTATGCTAAGGCTTGGGATGCTGAGGCAAGAAGATCACAAGTTCAAAGCCAGACTAAGCAATTTAGTGAGGCCCTAAGCAACTCAGCAACACCCTGTCTCTAAATAAAATATTTTAAAAGGACTAGGAATGTGGCTCAATGGTTAAGCATCCTTGGGTTTGATCTTCAATACCAAAAAAGAAAAAAAAAAATTCTCCTGGTCTGTAAATATGTACAAAGAAGGTGACTGGTAGAACTAGGATTCTGGATTAAGGAAAAGGCAAAAATGTACTTTTAATAGACATACTGAATGGTGCCAACATACTTATATGTAGTTGAAGACCAGGCAGTCACCATCTTAAAATTCTATCACTCAAAGTCATAAATTGAGGCTCCAAGGAATATTTATAATATTTTGAAAATTTGTTTTAATGATGAAACTCAAGAAATATTTAATTTTGCTAAATATGGAACTAATAGGATACCTGAAAATAATTTATATCATATTTTTGCCCATATTTGATTGTGCTGCAGGACCAAATTTGTATATTATCATACAATTATCATATTTGTATGATAATTCAGAAAGGATTATGATTTTTCAGGATACTATATGGTAATATGTTACTTTAAACAGCAAAACATACTCTTGACTTGGGAGTTAAGGATTCAGCCTATATAAACAAGTACTAAATCTTAATTAAAGGGTGAAGCCAAGGGAAGAGAGTAGAGAAAGGATTGGAAAGAGAAAAATGATACATTCTAACCAGGCCAACACATGCATTGGTATCAGTCACTTTGAGCCAAGCAAATGCTTGCAGACAACTTTTTATCTAGTAAGGCAGAGAGTATGTTCTCAGAGGCCACCACCAATAGGAACATCTCAACTTCAGTTCCCTTAATGGGTCTATTTAACTCTATGTTCCTCTGCCCCTTGAGTTCCCTGCATATTTAAAACTAGAGACCTGATTCAAATTGTTTGGATTAAGACTGTTTCATAGATGATGTTGCCTGCTTCCATCAGGAAGGTATAATGTCTGCTTGGTTGCCTTTTATGATGCCAGCCACCACTGATAATCATGGCCTAGATTCATCACTTCATTAAGACTTGCAATGTGGAGATATTATCGTTCCTTACTCATTGATTTTTTTAGAAGAGTTCTATGAACATAAAGTTTTACATATGAATTATTGGGTTATCCTGAGAGATTGTTTATATGGAAAAGGCAGGAAGAATGAGTGTTCTTGTTTATTTATTTTTTCCTTTATTTAAACATATATTGGACTTCAAGAGAATCAATTCCTTAGAATTCTCCCAAGATGAAGGATGAGTTCATTTTTTCAGATTTATTGTAAACTCATGAATTTAAACATATTTAGTATGTTTCAATACACTGATGTATTCTTAGTGGTTGTAATATTTTTTGTTACATTTTCTTTTCATATTTAATGTCAATACATAAATAAATAAAAACAGAGCATACTTAATTATTTTTGTAAGGTCATATAAAAATTATCACAATCATTTTTGTGAAAAAGTTATTTCTAAAAGTTTTGTATACATCTAGAGATTTTTATGTTTATCCAAGGAATAAACTATTCAGTAACTAAAAACAAATATGAGGCATGTAATGTCTAAGATTTGAATCTACTTTGAGAATTATGTCACTCTGATTTTACTTTTTATATTCTTTTCACATTTGGCAGGGGTTACCAGGGATTGAACTAAGGGGCACTCTACCACTGAGCCACATCCCCAGCCCTATTTTGTATTTTATTTAGAGACAGGGTCTCACTGAGTTACCTAGTGCCTCACTTTTGCTGAGGTTAGCTTTAAACTCATGATCCTCCTATCTCAGCCTCCCAAGCCACTGGGATTGCTGGCGTGTTGCTGAGCCTGGTTTCTTTCACATTTTAAACTTTATGACAATAAAGTCCTACATACTAATGTAATATTTTAAGAAACCATTTTAAAGGAAAGAATTAGAGGATGGAAAATCATAAATTCTATTTTTAAATGTTTTTTCAGTGTTTAATTCTTTGAGAATTTCATAGTGTTTCTCTCTCTCTCTCTCTCTCTCTCACACACACACACACACACACACACACACACACACAAGCTCAGCAAAGATAATCACAAACTTGCATTATGATCTCTATTTTCAGGGAACTCTGTAATATACCATGAGAAGAAAGATGTGTATTCAACAAAGTAAAATCCATTAAATGTTGCCAAATTTCTCAAAAACAAACCTACATTGTCTCTGAAGAAAAGAGAAATCTTAAAAATGCATTTTGTATAGTATGTACTACAATCCCAAAAGTCCTTGATTAAAAGAAAGCAAAGTACACATTTTGGTGAGGGTTGAACAGGGGTCTCACTATAGCCTTCTGGCTGTATATCATAAGCTTGACAGGAATCCCTGTCAAAATCCTAGAATAGGGAAAGCAAAACTAGTGCTAAGCAAAAGGTAATGTTGGTGTATAGAGATTTTGGAAGATTTTATAAATGATGATTTAATCAATTCTAATAACCTAGTGAGATAGTATTACAGAAAAGGAAAAAAAAAATCACAGACATCCAATCACTTGTCCATGATCACAGGATTAGGTAGTGGTAAAGGTATAATATGAAACCATGAGGTGTTTTTCCAGAATTCACATTTTAAACCACTAAATATACTGTCTTTATTCTTTTCAACTTTATTTCTATTTTGGCAGGAACGTTTTCCCCCAAAGTTCTCATGATATCATTGTGGATGTAAAAATGAAAAGTGAGAAAAATATTGATTTATTCAAGAGGTTTGGGGGTTACTTGATGAATGGTACCTAAAGAGAATCAATTAGTAGAACATTTAAACCCATTAACAAATTCTCTAATGACAGAAGGAATTGATCACTTGATATATACTGCTTATTTTACTCAGTGATTTAAGGTAATAAAGGAAAACATTCTTTTAAAATCTGGAAATGATACAAAGATGGCATATATCATTAACATTATAGTTTGGGATGTTAACACTTAAAAACATCTATAACCACTCAATCAAGTGACTGGAAATAAAAAAAAAATTGTGGATAAACACAAATTCCTAACATAAGCAAAAGAAGAAAAAAAAACCTGGCTTAATAGAAATTTATAAAAGGCCAAATTACTTATTCTAATATGAAAACAATATCTTAGGAATTATGACTACATTTTATAGATATTGTCTAAATTGAGGTTTATATGAGTTCTAGTGTCTCTTCATTGGTCAGTTGATTTCTAGAGTACTGTATGGGTTTAGAGGACTCTTTTACAATGGGGGAAAAAGAATTCAACCAAGAAACTTGGCAAGGAATGATCAGCAGACACTGGAATATTGGTTTGCAAATAAATACACTACTGAAGTGTAATAGAGGACTTAAATCTTTAGATGGCTGTAACAAAGAAGAATTAGTAGACATCTTTCTTTTAAAATGTAAAAGTAGGGTCAGGCACAGTAGCACACACCTATAATCCAAGCTATTTGGGCTTCTGAGGCAGGAGGTTTGCAAGTTCAAGGCCAGCCTGGGCAATTTAATGAGATCTTGTCTTAAAATAAAGGAAGACTGCTCTATACTACTCCTTGGTATATACCCTAATTAGAGTCAGCATACTATAGAGATAACTACATATCCATGTCTATCATAGCACAATTCATACCAGCCAAGTTATAGAAATCAGTCTAGGTGCCTGTTGAAAAATGAATGGATAAAAAAAATGTGGTATAGATTCACAGTGGAGGTTTATTAATGTCCTAAAGACAAATGAAATCATGTCATTTTCAGGACAATGGAAAAAACTAGAGATGATAATGTTACTGAAATAACAAAAGTTTTAGCATGTTTTCCCTCATATCTAAGGAAAAAAAGACAACATGAAACTAGAAAGTAGCAGACTATTAGAGAAGGAGCGATGGGGGCGGGAAGGGGCAGGCAAAAAGGTAGTGGGGGAATAGATATGATCAAAGTATATTCTGTGCATGCATAAATACACCACAATAAAACACATTATTCTGCATAATTAAAATGCACTAAAGAAACAGGGAGAGATGTTGGGGATGTAGTTCAGTATTAAAATGCTTGCCTAGCATGTATAAGGCCCTGGGTTCAATCCCCAGTACAGGAGGGAAAAAAAAGTAAAGGTAGCAGCTATTGAGAATTAAATTTCAATGTGATTAATGAATATATTTCTCTCTCTCTTAAATTTGCTGAAAATTGAGCAGAAGTCCTACAAAATAAAAATGGATGGAGAAGATGTAGGAATTATTTCTCTACTATAAGGGAGCTGCATTATATGACATGTAATATCTCATGTCTGTCTCTTCATACTCTATTAGTGTTAAACAGTAAAAAAATAAGTCTGCCTTGCCAACATATAGCACACTAACACAGAGTTTATAATCATTTCACATATCTCTATAGATATTTAGTTATCAAGGATTTAAATTAAAATTATTATTACCTAAAGAAAACAGTCCATTTCTTCCTTAAAATTATCTTGCTAAAATATTTCTAGTAGTCTGAAAAAAAATCAGTCAGAGAAAGCTAAGTCCAATATTGACAGACTGTCTCATGGAAGCTTGCATTTAGAGCAAATAGCAATGTCAAAGTGTATGGTCTTCCTCTATCTAGTTTACTTTTCTTCACTGCATTTAAATTTTTCAACATTAAAAACTCAATGCTTTTAATTTGTCTTAAACATGGCTTTATATTGTACGAGAATTTAGTCTGAGCTGCCTCACTTACCCACAGTCTAAAATTCACTTGAATTTAAATTTCTTATAGGTCTAATGCAGTGATCAACAAATTATTCTGTGAAGGTCCAGATAGTTTACTAGGTACTTCACCAGATTCTATTTTTGTATGTAAAAGTAGTCAGAGACATTATGTAAATTAAAAAGTGTAGCTATGTTTTAAAAAATCTATGGGCACTAAAATTTGAAATACATAAGATTTTCGTGTATCATCGTGAATCTAGAATATTCTCATACCAACAAATTGCAGGCACTATTCTATTATCAGCATGGACCAAATAATTGTTCACTGTGACATAGGGATCAACTGTTTTCCTTGGGAAAAAATAACAACTTTCTCCAAACTAAATTTAATCAATGTATGTCATGTGTGTTTACTAAAACACTTCTTAAACTATGAAGTCTGCTCACATACAAATTAAAAGAGGTTGTTTCATTATCCTATTCAGAACATCTTACAGAACCAAGTTCTATAGCCAAATTTCTGCAAATTTTTGTCCCAAGAAAATAGGACGTGGGATATCACTATTATTTTATAGGTTTTGGCACATATTTTAAGATAAAAAGCTCCCTCATTTTCCCATTCCTTTTTTGCATATTTCCTTCCTTTTCTGTACCTACTTCCTCTCTATTCCTAAACTTTAATATTGGAAACCACAAAAATGTTGCTGACTTCCAATAATCTAGTCCTGGATTTCTTTGTAAAACTCTTCCACAGGAAAATTTAATTCCTCCTACCTAAACTTAGACAACCAAGGATTTATTAAAATGTGCTCCCCTATCAATGTAAATATTCTAATTAATATTAGATGTAGCATGAATATTTTTAAAATGTGTTTATATTTAAAAATAAAATAAGTCTACTGATGTACCTTGTGGCTTTTGGATTAAGGAACATATAAGCCATCACCTCGTGGCCAAATTATGTACAGGTCATAAGTAAGATACATATTATACCTATTATGATTTTTTTAAACTACTAAAATCTGCTTTTCTGTCCTATTTTTGTTTATATATTAATGTAAAGCTTACCTAAATGGAAGATTACAAATAAGCTTAGACTTAAAAGTATAAAAATATATGATTACAAGATAATTAAAATATTCATTGGTAATTTTTTTTAAATGTGCATAATCACATGTTATAATTAATACCTAACAAGCACTAAGATTTTGCTAAAATAGCCAACAAACACAATAAGAACAACACTTAGGAGATTTTTTCCCTCATCTTAAACTTCTAAGTAACTACAATGAATGAACCAATTAGAATCCTAAATTCTCAGTGAAAACAATTACCAAAAATTATCATGAATTAGATAATCTGGTGATAACCTTGATTAACCAGTCACCTAGTAACAGAGGAACCCTGGAAGTCATTCCAAAGAAAAAAAGAGTTTAAGAAATTTTCTTGCCAATTCCTTGGCCAATAATGATATGGCTGGTCTTCACTGCCATGTTCTCAGGTAGAGATATTTAGTAGTTGATTTTGGTCTTCTATAATGCATTTTGTGATTTTCCTCTAGTAATTATATTCAAAACTGATATAAGGATCTGTTACACACCTAAGTTTACAGAGCCATTTTTATAAGAAAAACAAGGCCTTTTTTAAGAAAAATACAAGGCATGCTCCAAAGATTAACCTGAATTCAAGTGTATTTTATTCAGAAAAAAATATGCAATTATTATGTCAAATGAGGATCATGCAGCAAGAAGTATTTTTTACTTAGATTAAAAATTGATGATTGATGATTTTTTTTTGTAATTGCTTGGAATTCCACACAGAGCTTCCTGCATTCTAGGCAAGCACTCTGATACTGAACTACACTCCTGGCCCTTATTTATTTATTCATTTGTTTAATTTTGAGAAGGATCCCACTAAGTTGCCCAAGTTAGCCTTGACCATACAATAATTTTCTGCAACCTCCTGAGTAGCTGGGATTACAAACACAATCTACTGTTTTAAAAATAATGTTATTGTATTTTTATACATTTATTTTATTTATTTACTTTTATGTGGTGCTAAGGATTGAACCCTGTGCCTCACACATGCTAGGCAAGCACTCTACCACTGAGCTACAACTGTAGCCCCACAATCTATTCTTAATGTTCTTTTTGTATTATTTCTTATTCTTCACTAAATCTGACAATGACTATTAAAATATTTTGGTATAAATGGGTACAAATGCCCATTATAAAATAAAATGAACAAAAAATTATATGTATATATGTCTACCCAATTCCCCTATAAGATATATACATACTTTAATTATACACATATATAACAGAGAAAAAGATAAAGCAGGGAAATTATATATATATATGTGTGTGTGTGTGTGTGTGTGTGTATACACACACACACGCAAATATGTTTGTGTATATGTATACACACAAATATTAAGTTTACATAACCATAATGTTAATTTCAACTCATAGTATGTTTTTAAATTTATAATAACTCAACTTTATTACTTCATTTAGTTTATGCATCCACATTATATTATCCATTTTTTAGATGTTGAATAAATCACAAAGACTGAGTTACAGGCCCAAGGTGACACAGTCAATAAATAGAATCCTTTTGGTTGTCTGATTCTCCATACTTAAAGACTGATAACACTACATGCACAAATCACATACTTATATGCATCATACATACACACCTACAAGTAAAAACACATATTTGAACTCTGTGTTTTAATGTTCTAAGTTGTTTGTCTTAAGAGAACTTAACTGAAGCCTCTCTAAACACTGTAACCATGGGGCTACTTAATTATGAATGGTTTTTCTCATAATCTATTTACTATCACTTAGATTTTAGAGGTGACATTTACTTATGGAATAAGAAAATAGATTAAGACATAATGACTTATTATCAACATTATATAACAAGAAAACCATTACCTTAATAACAGATGTCTCAACTCTAGATGGAGGACTCTGAACTTGTGCTGCTGCTGCCATGTTTGCAATGGTGCTGAGGTGGTTCATCTGGCTCATTGCCATGGTGACAGATGCTGGAGGTAGGCTTACAGGAATTAGAGGATGGGGCATCATCATAAAAGGAAGTTCCAGTCCTATAAAAAATATACATATATCATCATTGTGCTATTCCAAGTAAAACCATGGAATGTGGTGTATCATACTTATTAAAATCATTATGGACATGAATCACTAAAAATTGAACTATATTATAATAAAAGCAGTCAAAGAAAAAATATTTCCCTCTTTTTATGCAACAATATCCACTCACCATTCAGGAAAATTGGTTTTCAACTAATTAGTTTGGTGCCATGGTTTATCATACTACCATTTTCATGTGTTTTATACAGATGGTCAGTTCTTTGCTACATTATTCCTCTGATCAGTCTAAAATCTTTATAGAACTAGAGTTTTCTTTAACTTATTATCATTAGTTGTCTAAATATAGTATATCCATTTATAAAGCCCTGTTTTACTATCTAATAATTAAACATTTTTAAAACTGTCATTTTTATTGCTAAAAAATGCCATCGTACCATTTGGCAGAAGGTGGCTGTGCTGAAGATGGTTGAGAGGATGACTAAGTGGAAGGCTATACACTCCAGGCATGCGGGGATGGGTAACAGAAGCCTGAGATCCCTGGGATGGGGAGGAGTACAGTGTTTCCTTATCCCAAGAACCATCACTGCTGCCTGTGGGGAATGAATATAAATTATTTGGATATGATATTATTCCCAATATTCCAATAACTACTTTGAAATGAGGTTTTAAAAAATGCATATCACTGCATTTTATTTTTCCTTTTCTTATTTCTTATGTAAGGATCTCAAGTTTTTGAAAAACAATCCTTCTGTAATATTTAACCTATTTGTGGAATTTAATCCTGTTTGACTATCAAATTTAATGTTAAAGGGACTCTTATAGAACTAGATAGTTACTGCTTGGAACTGAAGTATCCTGATGGTTATGTAATACAAAGTTATTTTTGTAGTAAATAGTATCTTAGTCACCATTTAGCTTTAAAATGCTTAATTCCACCATGAAGCTAAAAATAGAATCATTAAGTGCCTAACTTAGACATTATATATAGAACACAAAAGGTCACTTAATGAAAGACAAACGTGTCAAGGCAAAATATTTGTTATGTGTGAATAAACACATCATTTATTTTCAAATACAGAGAAACAAATTTATTATTGTGACAATGTCATCATGCATTTGCAGGTTAGCATTTCAAGATGGGTTGCAATGTTTTAGCTATAAAAACAATCACAAGGGCTATGGATATAGCTCAGTGATAGTGCACTTGCCTAGCATGCAAGGAGTCCCTGGGTATAATTCTTAATAGTGCAAAACAAATAAATAAATACATACATACATAAACACATAAAGTAAAAGTAAAATGTTGAAACACTTTAGTGGAACATTTCTTGGAAGGTGCTTGTAAACCATTTCAATTTATACGTGTCCTCAAATTAAATTAATAATTTATTCCTTAATAGAATCTGTTAAATACATAAACTTACCACTTAAAAATTTTTAGTAATATCCCTGTCAGCTTATGAGTCTTTCATTTCTTAAAAAAATGAAGAAACCATATTTTCACATAATATGTAAGGAAACAGCAAAATTGGTAAAACTCCAATTTAATGTTTTTGCTCTACTGAAAGACTCATTGTAAAATCTCTATGACATAGTTTTTAATAAAGAATATTTAGTTACTGCCATGATTTTCTTCCATGTACTTCATGAAGACAGTTAAGGTTCAATATAAATTCAAACTCATTAGCTCAATACTGTCTGGATCTTAGAGTAAATTGTTCAGAAGTGGGTAATGAAAACTCAATTCAAATTCTTCAGCAATCAAACAAAGCAATTTTATTAAACAATGAAAAGAATCAATTAAAATGGATATCTTTATTATCTTTATTATTTTACAAGAAACCATGACAGCTTTTGGTTTAAAAAAAGGTTTATAGCTTTATACAGAAATGACTCACATAAAAGAAATTTCTCCAGCCTGCTCCTACACTCCTACACAGTTATATAAAGATTCACTTTAATATTCACCAACTTATACACCTTGGTCCTCTACTCATCACTTTTTGACAATTACAGCAGTCAAACATGCAAAATTATACATATATGAATTTTCCAAATGTCTAATTTCAAGAGTATTATGATAAAACATCTTAAATATCTTCACTTTACACTGCCTTTACCAAAGCATGTGCAAACTTTTTCAATTACATATTTAATCCATAAAACCTGTGAAACTTGAGATGTAAATTTAAGACGTAAAACATCAAGCTAAATTTCTGATTTAATTATTCTTTTTTTTTTTTTTTTTTGGTACCAGGGATTGAACTCAGGGGTACTTGGCCACTGAGCCACATCCCCAGCCTTATTTAGAGACAGAGACTGTGACTCGCCATTGCTGAGGCTGGCTTTGAACTCATGTTTCTCCTGTCTCAACCTCCTGAGCCGCTGGGATTACAGGCGTGCACCACTGCCCCCAGCTTCATATCTCTTTTGTATCACAAAATATTGATCCTCTGTTTGGTTAAATATCAATAATTGATAGATGAATTTTCTATAGTAATTCTCTAATACTAGAATGGATTTCTCACTACCTAGAATTTTTGCTCTTAGCTTTCTCCACCAAGCATCATTTGTTAAATACTCATGATGTTAGCTCATTTAGGTAATAAATAGAGCAAACAATTAAGAAACTAAATCTGATGAAAAATATACAATATATAACCAAGTCATCTGTAAGTGATTTCTGCATTATTTATAACATCCTTCTCCTCTATTAGCATGAATAAATAAGGAATGAAAATAGGCTTCTTCAGAACAAGACATGCCCATCATTATTAAATGTATGATTCCAAGTGTTTTAGTTTAAGCCAATATTTATCACAATATAAGCTAGTAGATATGTACTTTGCCTACACACAAACACATACATGCACATGAACATACCTTTAAGATTAAGGTTAACTACTATGACTTTCAGGGACAGCAGCAGGGTCAATAAATTTAAAACTTTCAAAGATTTGGCAGAGGGAGATAGAAAAGAACTGATTCCTTTTTCTTCTTCAATTCTTATATGGAACCACACTACTTCTTCAACTTTACAGTGAAATAAAAAGATGAACCTGATAGAACCCTAATATCATGAAAGAATATATTCTGTAATAGGAGGTAGTCACATGCATATAAAACTCAAGGTATAATTAAAACATAAAATGGAAAAGAGGCAAGGAAAATGGTAATGAGTTCTTGAAAAGACTCAGTACACCAAGTTGTTGGTCATTTCATCTCTATAACCATGTTTCAATGTAAGGTGGTGAGACTGAGTGCAGAAAGGGTCTCCCAGACCTAGTCCTGAATACAGGCAGTATAGAAGCACTGGCTGTACAATACTACAGGCATAAGCAGATCTGAACTGAGAATAAGCAACACACACAGGCATTTATTCTGTGATGACATCAAGTGACAGAACTATGTGCAACATGAAGTGTGGCTACTATTCCTATGGAGTGATTTGGGTGGGATAAAAATTTACAAATATATAGTCATGTAGCAGCCAGATATAAGTAGGTACTAGAATGTAAGATGGAAAATTGGAATTAACAATTGATTATGAATTTTATCTCCAGCCCCAAATAATAACTTATGCATTTATATAATCTGAAAAAAATTCATTTACCCTACATAATTATACTGATATTAAAAACAAACCAATAATTGTATATTAAGTCTCAAAGAACTGCTGGCTATGGTGGTGCACACCTGTAATTCCAGAGTTTGGGGAGGCTAATGCAGGAGGATTGCAAGTTCAAACCAGCCTCAGCAACTTAGTGAGGGCCTAAGCAACTTAGCAAGAACCTGTCTTAAAATTTTAAAAATAAAAAAATAAAGGTGCTGGGGATGTGGCTGAGTTCCCCTGGGCTCAATCCTTGGTACAAAAAGGGAAAAAAAAGATTCAAGGAATTTATATGTAAAAGGTGATTATATTTAATGTTCATTCTGTGTAAAAGATGAGCATTCATCAGAGACAAGCAAAATTATCTTAAGATTTAGTGTAACTGAAGTTCAAATATATAATAACTAGGTATGAGAGATCCTCTCCTTAGTCCCTCCTCACCCTAATATTAAAACATAGTTATAGGGCTGGAGTTGTGGCTCAGTGGCAGAGCACTTGCCTAGCATGTATGAGGCACTGGGTTAAATTCTCAGCACCAAATATAAATAAGTGAATTAAATAAAGGTCTATCAATATTATTAAGAAAAAAAAATATAGTGTCTAAGAAATGAAAAAGTTTGGAGAACTTTATTAGTCTTTTTGTGGGCTCAGACAGTTTTCAATGGCTTGTTCCCTTTTTGTATTTTACCTGTACTTTGTAACACATTATTTGATGATGGGAGAGACTTTAAATACAGAAAACATACACCTCAATTTTGAAAGCTATCCTTAGTATAAGGATAACCTGATATTTGAACAGTCAGAACTGATAGGTTACAAATATAAAATGGCTCTATTTTTCCTTTAATAACTGACTTCAAACACTCTTTGCAAGCTTCCTTTTTCTGTACATTAGCAGCCTTGGGCAGATTTTGAGTATAATCAATTCATTCCACTTCCTCATACTATCAGCATTGGCCATTTCTAGAACTTAGGAACAAATGAGACTTTTGTCTAGCTTGTCTTCCTCTTTTCTTTCTGGGTATGAAAATCGTTCTTGCCCAACTAGTTCCTGCTTAAATTCTCCCAGCACTGCAATTCATGTGCCTATGCCTAATAGGCTATTGATATCTTGCATTAACTGGTGACTAAATTCTAAGCATCTCCTCAGGGGCAAATGTCTGGTGCTTTCAGTGGGGACTTGCAAGGGAACCTTCTAATGGCACAAGATCCTGATAATGGAAATCACCAGTTTTGTGAACTTCTAAGCTCCTTAAAGTTCCACTGCCTATTGATAGTAAAGTTTTTCTTCTGGAGTTGGTCCTCTGGATATGGTGATGTTCTTTCTTCCCACCTTGCTACTTCTCCCCAATACTGCTGAAATATATAACAAAAACAAGTCCACAGTTTACTCCAAAGTAGAAATCCAGCTATGAAATAAGGTGTAAGAATCTTTAATCCTTGAGTAATTATCTTGGAACTTCACTCCCTTTACCTTGGCAATGAGGAAGCAAGCATGCTTGAACAGAGATTAACAAGCCATGGCCCTACCTGTTAGATGTTGTCTCTTCATTAAAACGACTTCTTCAAATCCCCCTTCCCTGTGGCAGTCCCCTCTGATAAACAGGAAGACAGTATTCATGGGGTCTGGAGTAATAGTTAAGATAGCAATTCTGGTTTGGCTGAGCATTGATCTTTTTTGATTGTCATTGAAATGAGAAATAACTGATCCCTTTTATTCATTATGTGGTGGACTACAGAAAAATTATTTTCAATATCCTATTACATAACCTATTAAACAGAAACTACAAGAAATATGACATTATAAAAATAATATTTTTATAATTAATTCTTACATGTAAATTGATATAAGTGAAAGGATATATTATTTCCCAAATTAACAAGCTTTAAGTTATTTAGATAGAAGTTCAAAGAACAATGTTTTCTATGAATAAAAAATTTTTAAAAATGATTGAATGTAGAGATAATAATAAAAAAAGATGATATATTTGATTTTTTGAAGCACAATTTTTAGGCAGAAAAGAAAATAGTTTTAGGGAAGAATATTGTTAGATTCTCTTTATTAAAAATGTAAAAAGTTTTTTTTACTGTGAGTGTTATAAGTATCTACTTTTTAATTGATTTATCTCATTTTTAAATATATCTGACAAGGATTGGTTCTAAAAGAGAAATCCAAACTATTTTTTAAATGAAGTTTGGATAGAATGTAAATAAGAGAAGCAAATAAAAAATCAGAGTGACCTATAAATATAATTCATTTTAAATCAGCATGCATTAAAATAATAAAATTATATTAAAATATTATTATCCTTTATGCCTAGGTGACATGTAACTAGTCATTCTGATTTTCCCACAGGCTGACCCTGATAAAGGAGGCAAATCTCAAAGGGACTAACGGTCACACCACTGCTTAGTGAGTGACACTGATAGATTGTGACAGGAACCTGACATTGTCAAGATTTGTTTACAATGAAAATGACGGCAAGAGCGGGCACTTGCTCCATACCATTGGAGACCACTTAGAAGAATGTCAACTCCATCTTAACAATGGAAACAAGACAACTAACTAAAAGCAAGTACTAGTCACAGGTGCTACGGACATTCAGCTGTTACTTCAGAGGTAGGTGAGAATAAATAAGTTATCTTTTAGTGGATTGATTGCAACCTAATAAAAATGTGATACAAAATGTCATCGGCAACTCTAGTGTTTCACATAAACATAATAAACAGGCATTTCATGAAATATATAATAATAGTTTTAAATTTTATTTTTGTTTTTTAATTTTTTTTCTTAACTAGCTGAGCTCAGCAGAGCTTCTTTAGCAAATACAAATGGCAAAATCTGGAGTTTTGGTTAGATTTCAGAAACTATTTTATATACATTATGGAAAGAAGAAATCTTTTTAAATTTTTAATTTAATTTAATTTTTAATTGACATGTAGGAGTTATATATGTATTTTAAAATTACCATGTAATGTTTAGAGGTATATTAGGGGCACAATCTAAAATAGAACATTTTTGTTACTGTTTTTGCCTTTGGTTTTTTGGTGCTGGGGGTCGATCCCAAGGCCTTGTGTGTTCTATGTCTGAGCTAAAACCCCAGCTAAACTGGAACATTTTTAATTGTGACCCTGATTAATTAAGTTCAATGTCTTAGCAAAGAAAACCTATAAAGTGCCTTTTGTTTGGTATCATAAAATAATACCCACAGAGTAAACCAAATCTAAACACTAAAATTTATATTTCCACAAATATCTTTGACTTGGAAGTTTGGGGGGAAACACAACTGCTTTGCTGTCATATAACCAATATTACTTCATTTAACTTTTGATGAAATTATTCTTTTCTTGGAAGTAAAGAATAGTACTGTCAGGATTTATAACCATTCCATTAGCAATAAATATATCATTTAGGTAAATATGTTACTTTCTAAGCAATAATTAGATGTAGTTTCTTTTGCTATCATTAAATAATTGTTACTCTGTGCTACCTAAGTGTCAGCTATTTGATAACTAGGAATTTGAAATTTTGCCTATATAAGGGGAAATCTATTTTAACTTGTGATGTTTTCTCTTGAATTATAAACTATTTTATTTTCCATATAATGGTGATAATATCATACAGGTGCTCTTAGGAGGCTTTGACTCATTATCACTTGGCTAACCTAAATCTGCTAACCTAAATTTCTTCTCCTATTTGAGATGTTTCTATCACTCTATTTACTCCATAGTGTTGTTGAAAGAAGCAATAAATTGACACACTGTACAAAGTGACATAAAATAATGGAAACTCAAACAGCTTACTTTAAAAGTTTGCTTGAATATTATTTACCATAGCTAAAGATTGTTGAACTTAAAAAGACTAGAAAGTAGATAGCAAAATCAGAGCCAACATTCAAATGACTAAATGCCAGATGCAATATATTAGAAAGATAATTAAAATGTAGGCAGACACTATTATACTTTTGTTTCTTTATTTTTTAACCCTGCGAATCTTTGGAGAATTATGGAAAACAAGAGCAGCATTAGGATACTTAAATACTAGTTTCAATTTTAAATAGCTTTGACTTTGAACTCATGAAATAATTTAGGATGAATTACTTTATATACAATGCAATACTTTACATACTTTCCCTTATTTCCTATCAAATTCCAGAAAGTTTTGATGCAACTTAAAAGAAACAGAGCTATTATTATAAGGATAAAAGGTTAAATACTATATGTGTAGAAGAAAGAGATAATTATATCAGAAAGTACTTTGCTTTTTGATGCCACCGTTGTCTTTGGACTCATTAGCACTATACTCTAAGTGTTAACCAGGTAAAACAGATCCCCAAAACAAAACAAAGCAAATAAACTCAGGCTTGAACCAAGTAAATAGTTGTATAAGAGCCAGCATAGGGAAGGAAATTCTAGCCAGATTAGTTTGCATTGACTCCATATTGAAATGTCTTATTAATATGATATAACCTATTAGCAATCAGCAGACAAATTATTTTATTCAATAAAAAATAATCTTGAAAACTGATTCTTTAATTTTTACAGCTAAGAATAATTCTATCACAGACAGTGGACAATGTATAAATGACCATCTCAGGTACATATTCAAGCTTTCCAAACTCAAGTATAATCATACAGTTATTAAAAGTAGCTTTGCATAATGTATCTATGCAACTTTTATATCTTTTAGTCTTTCTCATTACTGGCATCCATGAATTTCCACCTTCTCCCACTTTAACTCATTAGATTATTTTTCATTAGGCGAACAAATGAACTAGAATTTCTTCTGAGGATTTTGTAATTTCTCTATAGGTTCACAATCACCTCAAATAAAATTTCAAGGTATACTTTCTATACTGACAGTAATCAATTTCAAGGTGTACAACATTAATTATTTCATATTCATGTGTAAGTGTTGACTATGGTCAATTATAAAGTTTTAATCTCCATAAATTCATAGTGTTTTGAGTTTCAATTATTTTCATATCAAAACTGAAAAAAAATTTTTTGAGGCAAAATTGGTATTGTCCAAAAAGCATAAAACTCTCGTAGATGGGATAGCATGCTTATGGGGACTATATTGATATTTCTTGCATGTATGAATCTCAGTGTTAAATTATCTCCTTTACTGTCCTGTTTAGCCTCAAAGAATAACATTACCAGCTGGTTGTATAAGCCAGAAAGATAGGAATCACCCTTATCTTTTCCTTTCTTACTGTGCACCACCAATATCCAATTGCTTTTCATGTCCTGTTGATTCCATCTATGTAATTTATCTCTACTGTTTCTATCTCAGCTGTTGTAATCTGTTTCAAGGACCATTGTTACTTTAAAAAAAAAAAAACTTACTCTTTTACTCCCTTGCTTAGAGGTTTTCAATCGTTTCCCGTTGGTAGGGGAAAAGCTCCAAATTATTTTGGCTTACCGTGAGCTCCAAATAATCAGGCCTATGTCTCTTTTGCTGTTATTGTATCCCCAACATCTAACAAGCAAAAACTTTCAGTCAGGTCTTGAGCTGAGAGCTACAAACCGAGATCAGTTTTGATATTCATGTGTGGTAAACATCAATGTGCATTCCAAAATAAGATATGACCTCTGTTACAGATCAACTTATAGCATGGTAAAGAGATACACAGATTCAGCATGTATTTACAGTTTTTCTGGAATGGAAGATCGAGAAGATGAAGAAATTTCGAGTTTGACATTCTGAAAATAAATTTGACAGAACTTGGTAGAGATTGACAATTGTTGGTTGGAAATATGGGACTAAAATTTGGAAGAAAAGCAGATGCTCAGAGAGGAAGATTTGAAAATCATGAGTTCTTAAGTGTAGACCAAGTCATGATGTGCTAAGATACTATGAAAAAATAAAAGTATTTTTACAATAATCCACACAAGTCTCAAGTAAGCCAGTCTGAATAGTTTAAAAAATAAAAATATGGAGGAGCTGGGCAAGAGTAAGCAAATATTGGTGTATGACTTCCAAAATGTAATAAAAGTTATGTAAGTTAAAATAATTTCTCATCAAAAGAGCTTGTTAATCCATTTAATAACATTACTGTCTCTCTATTTATTCTCAGATAAATGTTCTTTTAAATAATATAATCAATATGAATACACAAATGCCTGGCATATTTTCAGCCCTCAATACTGAACAAATCAATGTATACCTTTATGACTAGACTTAAAGACAATAATCCTAACTGCTATTTAAGGTAGACTGTTTAAACAGAGGGGGGAAAAAAGCAAATATTCACAACTAAGCATAATCTGAAATGGTATAGTAGCTCAACCTGTAATATAATACTCATGATATCCGGTCATTAAAAGTTCTTCCTCTTATGAATATTATGGAGAGAGGTGGCTTTAGAGGGACTGCATATAACAGAGAAGTTATATGTTATATGAATAACATATAATAATAAATAATAAATAATGTACTATGGTGTAGATTACATGCAGATGGCAGGCTTGTTGAAAGTGGCTGTTTATATAAAGCTGTATCATTCTTCCCATACTTTCTATTATGCACAGTGAGGACATTCTGTTCAAGCACTTTTCATCCTCATCCGTTTTTCATGTACAAGCAGGGGAGGAGGTTTTCAAGGTCAAAATGACCAATAAAATTTTGGTTGTTGGCAAAAGGAAAAACACTTAGGAAGATTAGGAGTAATATAGATAATTTCATTTTTACCTACATACTGCAATTTGGGAATTAAAGATAAGCCCTAATTTTTATCACAAGAATAAATGGTTATAGCAGTCTTTGGTAGATTTCTATTACAATGTGAATTGAAATAAGCAAAATGATTAGAAAAAATTTTTAAATGAGGATTGATTTTCTGACAATATCAACACTCACAGGTCAGTATAAAGTGAAATTTAATCATCCTTATTCATTTTTATTTAAAAATTATCTAGTGTAACTATTATACATGTAATGTGAATAATGAAGAATATAAGGAAGTATATAAGGAAGTATGCTACCTAAAGTCACATAATGATTAAATGTCAAGAATCAAACCTCAAAGTAGCTTTTAAGTTAATTTAAAATAAAAACCTTCAAGGTGGTTTTTCACAAAATTGGTCACATTTGTTTTGTTTTTCTTTTCTCCAATATTTTTTATTCCAACATCAACCTGTAAAAGGCTAATACTTAGTGGAAACATAAATGATGAATCATGAAATTAGCATATTCTTAAATGGTCAAACAAAAAATCAGAAATTTAAACAAACCTTCAATTTAAAAAACCAACATCTATCCAAATTACCATTATCTGGTAATAATAGTCATAAAGCTATTGCATTTTAAATATCTTCAGTGTAAAGAGAAATATACCTATTAAAATATGCCTATTAATCACTCTCCTTAATAAAAAACTGTTATTTTCCTTTGTGATTATAAAATCTGTTATACTTTCAATATTTCTTCCACTATTAAAATATTGTGCCATTTATACTTTTTTTTCTGATTCTATCATACATATTCTCTCAGATCCTTACTGGAGGGAAAGCCAGAACTACTGTCAACAGTTCTGCTTCCATTTTGTTGTGCCTGCTTTAAGAATTATGGTCACCTGTGTAAATACATCTTGCTAAATTTACAGCAAATGTTACTCTTAATTAAAGTAAGTAATACTGAGTAACTTTTAAAGATTTCAGAAGCTACACTAAACACGCTTTTTCAAAACAAATATATAATAACTTCCCTTGATTAAAATAATCTTCACAGAAATTATTTTCTCTTTGATCAGTTTTGGAATTTTCTTTTATAGCCTTTCTGTGAAGAGCTACTTTGACAAAAAAAATTTGGTGTATATTTTGCATGTTGGTATAAATACCTTTGAACCATTTAACAATAAAAATTTAACTGTGTTCTAGACACAGTGCTAAACAATAAAACAAAAATGACTTGTCTTTTAATTGCTCTGTGTGAAAACTCATATAACTAGTATGGTGAGCATTCTTCTTGTATTCATTTATTTTAAAACTAATTAATTCATAAAAGTATGAATTCATAAAAGTATGTTTAAGAACAGAAGACTAGAAGACAGCTTGAGACTTTTTTCCAGTCCTTCTTTTTCTTTGCCTTTTTATTTATTTTTTTGGTGTTAGGGCTTGAACCCAAGGCTTCAAGTGTGCTGGAAATGCAATCTACTACTGAGCTAGACCTCCAGCTCTTAAGGCTGGATTTTTGAACTGTGTCAAATGTCTTATGAACTTAAAAAAAATAATTTTTGTAAGACTTTTTATTATGTGCATATATTAAGGTTAATAGTAATATATTTTTCAATTCTGCATGAGAAATAAGACGGCTTTGAAAAATACTTAAAGTTTTTGTTTATCCAACAGTTAATCTTCTGCTGCATATTGAAAATCGTAGAGAGGAAGGGAAAGAAACATATCAAATGGAAAAATATCATATCAGATGGAAAAAGATAATGAAATAAGGCACCAAATGAATGATTTAAAAAATATCAATATGTAATCATCCAGATAACTAAATGCCAAGAGTACTAATGCAAAGAAACTGAAGACGAAGAAAATTCACAATGTGCAATTTGTTTTTCTGTTAATATTTGAATCAAAAATTATACCACAAATCATGCAGTGAAGTCATTCATTTATTCTTTTAGTGTATATTGAACAACCAACTGCTAGGCATTGTTGTAAACATTGGGGAAACAGCAATGTGAAAAGCAGATTAAAAAAATCTCTATCTTCATATTATTTATGTTCTATTTGGTAGGTGGTTGATGGTGGTGAGGAAATAAATAAATAAATATTGTATATTAACTGAGATACTAACCTGCAGGATGAGAGAGAATACTGTGTGAGGGTATGGATATGTGCACATGTAAGCATGTGTGTTGGGCAGGTATTATTTTCAAAAGGTGTAGTAAGGTAATACTGTACTGAGGATGGCACCATAATGCATGATCCCTTCATTTTTCAGAAGAGGAAACTGAGATTCAGAGTGATTAAATGCTTGAGGTAACATTGTTCTTTAAGAAAAAGAAACTTAGAACATGTTTCCTGAACCTAAATGACCTTAAATCCTTTCCACTGTACAACAGAGCACCCCTAGTTCAGGGAACTGCCTGGGCTGTGCAGACAGGCAAAGGCATACATAAATGGCAGGTCTGGATGACAGCTGGGAAACTCAATTGACTGAAAGAGCGAGCACATATTAGGGAAGCATCCGAAGTCAGAATGAGGTAGGCTAGGGCCAGCTTATGAAAGTTCTCGGGTGTCAGGATGATGAGTTTGGTCATCATCTTAGGCAGAAGAGAGATATGATTAAAGTGATGTATCAGATAGTCAGACCGAGGAGAAGGAACTCATCATCAGGAATAATCATCCTGAGTTCTGTCATCCACTACATTGACATTGATATGACCAGGGCACGAATCCCAATTCTCATATTTCATGCCACTGGAAAATTGATAAAATAGGAAAAAAAATCTTGTGTTCTCTATCATTAGCGTTTTCTAAGAAGATGATTGAAGAACAAATTAGTTTCCAGAGCCAGACATGACAAAATTAAGTTGGGTGAGGACAAGTGGTTACCACATACTCTGCTTTGTATCTGAATCTGGTGGCTTTATTAAAATACTTCCTGACATGCAGTGAAGTTTTTTTTTTTCTTAAATACAGAGCAACTAACCTTAACTTATTTGAAAAACTTCCTATAAAAAGATATAGTTTACTCTTCCATGACAGAGGGCAACAGCTCAGTGGTGACTATGAGTCTGCAATGTAGAGTTCTTATAAGAAAAACAAGAGAATGCTCTGTTTTCCAGGATGCACAAATACTTTTTAGATCCTCTTTGAGTCACACAATTTAAGGATGGTAAAAAGGGAATGTTCTCCAAAAATTCAGGATTAGATAATAAAGCCTATGAAATGTAACAAGATTGGCTTTAATCTTTTATAGCAAAATTAAATCTAGGAATATGTTCTAATATGCACTGCTGTTTCTATTCAGTGCAATGCATATTACTGTTCTGTAGCACCTCAAATAACTGTTATCATGCATAATATTATACCCATCAGCAGAGAGTAAAACAGTGGTTACTACACTGACATTGAAAAATATGCATCAGTAAAATACACATTCCAGATGTATTATCCACTTTGTTCTCTATTCATTACTGTTTTTTCACTCTTCACAATTTTTATATTCACTAGAACTCCCCAATACTGACCTCTTAAAAATAACCTTATATGACATGTATTATGTAGGCAATAGATTCTAAATGATGCCACGATATTTCTATACCTAATACTATATGTACCATCCACTTCAAATTCTACCTCAAAATATATAAAAAAGTACTTATTTTCTTCAACCTAATAAAATCCCAGAGCATAATGCACCTTCGTTCCACCCAGGGCGGTTTTTCCTTTCTTTATCAAAACGATAAAATGATCTTATTATTATAAGTCTGTTATACCTAAAATACATGATAATTTTTTTAATTTGTATGTGATGTCTCTCTAATGTATATATCACTTACTGGAATGATTTTTGTTTTCATATCCTGAAGTTTTTAGGTTAACTTCTATTTTGATTTGGGAGTGTTAACTCCTAGCTCAATGTAACATGGTAAAATAAATTTTCAAGAGGCTGGTTATGCATAGATTGCTTTTAAAAATTCAAAACAGCCCCAATAGCAAATGTCATTTCTTTCATAGTTACAAAATGCAAACTCCAAGTGTTTTATCCTAATGAATAAATGAGTTTGTCCTTTATGTATAAAATATAGTTTGTGTTTGTTGCACAAGTTTTTAATAATAGATGAATTTTAGGTTTGCTCCAACGTATTCAATAAAGTGTGATTAATTTGGTTTTTCAAAAATGCAAACTAGACATTACTATATTACTTTGCAAAATGCACAGCTTGCAACATTATTGTCTCAGTGGGATCTTAAATTGAATTGTAAAATGTGTCTTATTTCCAGTTTGATTTATGTAAGAGATAGTAGTGGATAATGCCCCTTTTGAAGTTTCATTGCTTTGTATGAACAAACAGAAACCTAAAATTCATGGTACAATTTATTAAGGCCCAAAGCAAACTTTTAGAATTCATGAGGTTTGACTGAAATGAAAACTTATAATGGACCCAGAGCTCCACATTTTCAAGAAAACAACTTTTTTGAAGTTTCCTATTATGATGGATTATACAACACATTTTTGACATTTTCTGTGATTTTTATTATGATATTTCACATAATTACCAAATCATGTTTTTCTCTAAAAAAGCTTTCCTGTGCCCTGAGAATTAATCTATGATACCATTTAACTTGGCTTTTTGAAGTAAATATCACCAGATAAAAGCCAGCTGGATCTGAATAATAGGATACTTGAATGAATGTATTAGTGTTTGAAAAAGAGAGTACAAATCTTCTAAAAAGATTAATTTCCATAAAAAAGATAGCTCCCACATCTACAAAAGAATAAATTCAAAAACATAATAAACTCTCAGAAAGAAAGGTAGATTAAAGTAAAAGCTGCAGCACCTTGTTCCTGCAGCTGTTGTATAGCAATGATTCTGTATCAATTACATTTGGTTGGTCCTGTAGGGCTCTTCAAAGGCTCCTGTGAAAAGCCTGAATGTGGAATTTGTGTGACACCGTAAGTAATAACTTCAGCGATTAATTTTGATTCAACACCACATTCATTCTGATCTTACACTCAATATTTACAGTTTGAGAGAAGCTACAAAGGTTTGGATGGAAACATATGAACCAACTAAGGGCACTTTTTTCTCTTTCGTTTATTAAAGATGTGGATATGAATTTTTCTTTGTCATGAAAATATTGCAGTTTTATCACACTACATAGTTGCTGACATCATCATGTAAAAAGACTTGAGTTGGCCAATGGACTTTGTTTTCAATATCCTGTTTCAAAATATGTCCCCTAATAAAGGCCATGAATTCTGTTCACACAACTTTTCTATTTTAGTTTGTACAATTACTAATAACAACAAAGTTTGACCATGAATAAATTCAGTGGTGAAATGTGCTTACTTTTTCATCCTGAATGACTCTCATGCTGTTATCTCTAATACAGAATCAGAGGCAAATGTAAGGATAAATTGAATTTTTGTTTTCAAATTTTGAATCCTAGAAACTGAAAATTTGTTTTAAAAATTAATGTAAAGATGCTATAATTTTCAAACGCAATGAAAATATGTATAAAAGGAAAACAGACAATATGATAGAATATTTCAATTCTGACATCATTTCTTCAGAAGAAACAACACAAAATAGTGAACCAAAAAAATCAGGATGGAGGGAGTTAATACCTAATCATAACAATGATAAAAATCAACTATGTAAGATTAGTAAATCAATTTACCAATCACAATGATTTTACTGTTTGGACACAAACAAGCTGCTATTTTTCCTTGCCCTAATTGTTTTTCTATTATTTTTTCTAGAGTATACCACCACAAGCAACCCCAAAATGAAATGTACTCTTTACCAATGTGTTCATATAAATTTGGCAAGTTGCTTGAATATAGTGAGACATCTAAATATTAAGTCAATGTCCATCATAATGGACATAAAAGACCTTGTGCCATATTAGTAAAATATCACTACTAAAAGTTTGTGACAATTTTTAATAGCAACTCAAGAATTTCTTGATCATACTTCTTCAAGAAAGCTGCTTTTAGTTAAAACATAAAAATGGTAGTTACAAGGTTTCTGCAAACATAACTGCCATTCCATTAAGGAAATGGTGCAGCAAACAGTAAATAGTGGCCTCAAGGGAAATGTAAGTATTGATTTTATTACTGTGTTGGTTGGTTGGTATTTGCAATTGTCAACTCTAATTTTGGACTATGCTTTAAGTATCCTGAAAACTGCTTAAGGAAAGGAGAAATATTAATTGGAAAATATTGATAATTATTGTTCTATTGCTATAAATATTATAAGATATTATTTCTTTTTGGCTTTTGATAGCTTGCATTTTTTAAATAAGAATTTTACTCTTGATATATAAAGTAAATAAATGACCAGATCATTTCCATGAAGTCAAATTATGTACTCATTTTATACACTATAAATCAGTCACTGACTCCAAGAATGAAGTTAATCACTATGAAAAGTGTAAACATTACACACTTTCTTAATTTTAGTTTGGAAATTTAACTTGAATTCATTGATACCGAAGTTTTCTTTCACCTAAAAAGAACTGAAATGACTATGAAACTAATTAAAAGTCTAGAAATTTCATCATATTGAAATAAACTTCAACTAATAGCCTCATTAAATGTAAATCATCAAATGCTGAATAAAAGAACAAAATTTGGCAACTTAATATAATTAATGTTTTATATTATCATCATCATTATCTTCATCATCATTGATTTCCTTTTTACATTTCAGTAAATGACATTCACACATTTATGCTAAAGGTATAATTAAGAGCACAGATCATTTTCTAAAACCATGCCAGAGAGCAACTCTTTTAAATATGTAATTTTTCATCTATACCTACGGGGCTGTAAATATAGTCAGAGTTAAACTTCCACAATTAACTAAAAGAAGTGTTTATGCTACACATAAATTTTAGAAATGTCCTCTATGGAAATCTAAAGAGGTGGAAATTAATATAAGGAAAACATTTAAGACTGCTTTTCAGATTAAAAAACAAAGCATTCTGGGGTTCATAAGCCACAGGTTATGCTATAAATGTTCCTTCTCAAAAGAGACTGAAAACCTGACACACCAAATCTTTATTATCACTAACTGTCAAGTTCCTATATTGTGACTCTAAGGAAAGGGTCAAAGGAAAATATGTTCTCAAGATTTTCACATAAAAGTTACACTTAAAATATGTTTTAAAATATTTAGAGAGTTAAAGTACAACCCTGCTTTGACTAGGAAGATGGGGAATCTTTGTACATTCTACATATACAATATTTTTTACTGAAGCAAATTTCTCAGTTCTAAAGATTTAAAATTTGATGGATAAATATATATACTGGCTTCAATGGTTGTATTATTGGCTTGAATCTAAGTTCTGCCATTTATCATGGAGTTTGAGAGTCATGTAGAGTGTTTTGCCTATGCACTTTGGAATTCACCACAGACTAGAAAGCCTTGCATAGAGACTGCTCTTCCTAAACATTTGTTGAAAGGGTACGATGCATAGAAAAAAATTAGTATGGCACAGTCAGGAACAGAGTTTAAATTTAAGAATAGAGGAAAAAAATTAGATCTCATGTAGTAATAATAATTGCAAAGTCAGCAGAAATTTTTTTTCTTTTTTTTTAAAGAGAGAGAGAGAATTTTTAATGTTTATTTTTTTAATTTTCGGCGGACACAACATCTTTGTTTTTGTATGTGGTACTGAGGATTGAACCCAGGCTGCAGGCATGCCAGGCGAGCGTGCTATCGCTTGAGCCACATCCCCAGCCCCATCAATGGAAATTTTTAAAGTAACTTTTAACTCCTTCTCGTTGCCTACCTTCCTGGGGCCACTACATTGTTTTACAATGTCTTTGATTTTCAGGTTTCTAGTTTGAAACTCATTTTTTTTCCACTGCCACAAGTTACCAGCAACATTTAAAAAGCCTCTGGAGTAAAACATATTGTAAGTAGATGAGGATTTCTAATAATCAAAAAATCAAAGTCTGGTTTATAATACATAATTTTATATATCAAACATTTTCAAATATTTGGATTCTGGTAATTCTTTATACACACAATTATATTTAACAATATTTACCATATCAGAAATGAAAATTTGATATTTTTTAAGAATTTAATTTTAAATGAGCACAAATGTATGAACTGCTAGCATAAATAACATACTTTATAATAGATAAATATAGTTCCAAAAATACGATGAGAAACAAAGCATTTTATACTTTTGCAAAACTCTGCAATGACTGGCTTGAAATAAACCATTTGGAACTTCACATACACTTCTGTTTTGTCTGTTATGAATCACTACAAATGAGTCACAAACCAGGTGGCTTAGGAAAACCTTCACTATACATCCATAAGAGAATGAGAGTTAAAACAAATACTATCTTATTATTACAATGAAGAGTTTTTTCACCTTTTGGATTCCCTGAAAGTGTTTGGGGACCCTATGATCTATGGATCCTGGGATGGCACTTTAACAAATGCTGTGGTATAGGAAAACATTTGAGAATGATGAGGGCATTTTATGATGTCATTGTTATCTATTACTGTAGTATGTCAAATATTACTGTTATGACTTCTTACAGTAAGAACAGAACTAGAAAAGTTGCTCTTCAGTTCCATAAAGAAATCTCATTATATGCATGTCAAATAACTGATAAAATTTCTTTTTTACTTCAAAGTAATTATTAGTGGCAAAGCATAGGAATTGGGTGAAAAGTTAGATGTGACTTTAAATATTGCCATTGCAATTTTCAGCATTAAGACTTTGCCTCAAATACTTCAACTGGAAAATGGGGATAACTCCTATTCACAGAGCAAGCACAGGACTGAAGCATAAAGTACATAGAGTTAGGTGATTGATAGTCAGCAATGCTTACAAAGAAAAAGTCATAGTTATTGTTACAGACATTTTGGTGAGACAAAATGAAGACAAATTGTTACAGCAATTATGTGAGCCTCAGTTTCTCATGTATAATGCACCAATAATCAAGAAGCATCATGGTATCGTACAGATGTGATGAGTGTACACAAAGCACCTGTCATACAAATAATATAAGGAGAAAGAGGACAAAACTTTGAATAAAAGGGAATATTATCAGGTCAATTTGGAGTTTGTAAAATTATGTACAGGAAATTTTGACCATTTTGAATAAACATTAAATTTGAGGGATTCAGATTTCAAAACAGAAAAATAGTTGACAGTATGAACATTAAAAGTTAAAAGGAGTACAGTTTGAAACATTCTGCTAGTCCAAATAGAATATGACAATCTGAATTCTCACATTGAAAAATGCAATATTCTTTCCATATTACAAGGAATTAAGTTTCTTCAAGTAAATTTTATCTTTAAAATTTATACTGCCTCTATGGCCAGAATAGGCATTCAGCAAACTGTCATTCAAAATGAAGCCAATACATTATAATTAGCATTAATATAATGCTTTAGAGTTTAGTAAAGCATTTTAATTTAGCAACATACAATTTATAAGAAGCTGACTTAGAGTTCAGATTTTTAGAATCAAGAATAAAAATGGTGCACAAGAGTGAATCTCCATACAATAATGGGAATAAATAAATATAATGCCAGATTGATTAATGTCAAAAATTGAGCTGGGACAATATAAAGTGGTTTGAGTGAGGGTTTTTTTTTCATTTTTTAATTTTTAAGCTAGCAGTTAATGCACAAAGACAGGAGCACTCTTTCACTGAAGATGGTATGAATGTTCAGACCAATGTCTTATGACTATTTGTTTTATAATCTCAGTGTATTAATATATTGTGACAATATTTTTCAATTGTCTGAATTCCAGAAAGTTAATCAGATAAGCTCTTTTATGTGCTAACATTTTATGATTATCTGAAAGCTTTAACAGACAATGGCTCTAAATTATCTATCGTATCAATGGTTGAAAGAATAGATGCTAACCCATTTTTGGATGACTTGGCTAATATGCTTTAATTGGTAATTGAAAGCCACACATTCTGGGTAATCAATAATATTCCCAGTGGCATTTTTATTTCTATCAAAATTTCATTTCTAGGTTCCCAGATGCATTCAAAGCAAGCATGAAAATTTAATTTTTAGACTGCAAAATGTCAGATGAATGTTATCCATTTTAAAATTCAAGAAAGTGCTGTTGAGTGGGAATATGTAGAAGAAAAAGAAAATAGCAAGTTTATGTATGCTTTGAGCCAAAAGTATTCATAATCCTTAACTTAAAAGATTTTAAAGGTCAATAATAATGGAAAATTCCAACTTTTTTCATCATCATTTCCCATGGTGAAGTATGTAAAATATGTAGAGTGACCATTAACAACTATAAAGGAATGAAGTTTAAGTTCTCTTTGAATTTAATGAATATGTTTTTGAAAATTACAATTCCTAATTTTTCTAAGAAAAATAAACTCTTCATTATTTTAATTACTAGATTATGGCAAGTAAGTGTTATCAATATAATTTTCAATTAAAAACCTATATTAGCCATTTAGAAGAAAGATAATAACCTAATATGAAAGAAAATAAACTTCACAGTTTCATAACTCTTTTGATGTATTAAATGAAGTCCAACTGATAAAGACATTAAATATATTTTTAAATACTGTGTATTGAAATAATCAGCTTGACTATGGAGATCTCTAATAAAAGGAAGTTTTTAGAAAGTTTCGGGATTCTATCTGTAAGCACATTACTTTGGTAGTTTTCATAGTAAAAATAATGTTCTTAAAATATATACTTTATGTAACAGATCTAGGAATATATGACTGATTCTTATTGTTTAATGGAAGTTATTTAAGTTACTAAATATTCATTCTTAAATTCATTTATTTATAATTGCATGTTCAGAGATTTAAAGAGATATAACTACCTACTAAGGAAACACCATTTTGCTTTTATAGATATTTTATTACATCAATGGAAATTTCTCTGTATCCTTCTATGACTAAGCTCATAAGCTATAACATAAAAATTACTATCAACAATGTAGACCAGCCATAAAATTCAATTAAAAATCCCTACATTTTAAGCAGTTATAGTAACATAATGTGTAAACATGAGCTGAAGTGATGTGTAGTTCTTAGAGCATGTCACATTTAGAAAATAAATGTTTTAACCATTTCCTTGTCACTTCTCAGAGCAAAGAATTTTGAAGGCCTCTTTTTTCTCTTTCGGTCTCTTGGGAAACGTTAACACTTTCATTAAAGAATAACTGGAATGTCCATAGTTTTTTCTCAGTTAAATCTATTTCACAATATTATTTTTTTCTGTTTTTGTGCCATAAAATATATCATTCTTTATTCATTTTTTCATCAGATAATAGTTGCAGGCACTGTTCTAGGGCACTGGGATTTGTGATGAGTAAAGTGGACAACAAAGTCCAGAACTCATGGAGCTGACCTCCTAATAACTATCTATCATCTACAGGTAAAGTACACAGTGCATCATACCATGACAATTTCTATGGAGAAGATAAATAGGAAAGGAAGAAAGGGTATGTTAACATATTGAGAATGATGGTTGCAGTTTAAAATACTGTAATCTACAACAGCCTCAATAAGAATGGAAATTTTCTCAATATGAAGAGAACATCTCTGGACAAAGAGAACTCCAGCAAGAGGGGAGAGCAGCAGCATTCCTAGAATATTTGGGAAATGGAGAGGAAGCCAGTACAGCTAGAGGGGAGTAAGTAAAAGTGATTGGATGGAGAAGAGTTAGAGTGGAGAAGAAGCCAGGAACCCAAATATGTAGAAGATTATAGCTACTAAAAGGTCTTTATTATTTTGCTCTAAATGAAATGAAAAGATTTGGGATAATTATAGGCAGAGGAATGACCTGGTTTGACAGATGTATTAACTGGACCACTCTGGGTTTTATGGAGGAAAAGGTAAAAGCACAGACTTGGGTTGTGAGACCTTCACAATATCCCAGCAGCAAGAGATGATGAAGGAGGTAAAAAATGGGTGATTGTATGGATACACTAGATATGGGTAGCAGCTCTAGGTCTAAAGTCTTAGGTATTAACAAGTTTTAGTCAGTTTTGGCTGCTATAAAATTTGCCATAGAGTATTAGGAGTTTAGCTCAGTGGTAGAATACTTGCCTATCATGTGTGAGGCCCTAGATTTTATCCCCAGCATTGAAAAAGAAAAGAAAAAAACAAACAAAAAAGCATAGATTGAATGGCTTCAATAACAAACATTTATTTCTCAGTTTTGGAGATTAGAGTCCAAGGTCAGAGTCCCAGCATAGTAAGGTTCTTTTTCCAAGTTGTGGACTGCTGACTTTTCATTCTATGTTCACATGATGAAGAGCTAATAAACTGTCTCTCTGGACCCTTTTTATAAAGGCACTAATCTCATTCATTAGGGCTCTACCCTCATGACCTCCCCACCTCTCCAGCCACAGAACTCTATCTCCAATTACTATCACGTTGGGTTTACAGTTTCAAAACATGAATTTGTTGCTGGGGGATACTAACAGTCCGTAACAGAAAGTAAACAGAAAAAATAGAGATACCAATGACTAGAACGAGAAGAATAAACAGTTTTAATGAAAGAAGACAAAAATTTTTTCTAGAGATTTTCAATTTGATATGTCCCAAACTTAACTTCGAGTCAAGTCACCATTTTGAGAGAGAAAATCTACAAGCAGAGATATTAATGACAACATTTGGGTATTTTCTTTTTCATTTCTGGAATAATCAAATCGACTAATAAGGAAATGGTCTCCAATCCTGGATCTATTTCATAAATTGTAGTTTAAGTTTTCACTGGAAAGAGTGTATCTCAAAAATACAAAATCACTCATTAAACATTCCTTTGTTTCCAGGATTCTCATTCAGAAGCTCATTTCTACATTTAACTCATTTACTGAATGGACACTGCTTGAAAAATCACTGCTTCAAACACAAAGAGATGCATAGATCATACACTCTGCTCTCAAGGTTTTCCTGTCCTATCAGAGGGGAGATGATGCCAAAATACCAAGGTCTTTATACACTTTGAGAATTTTGAAGTTGATGCACTTTCAGGAATGTCTTTTTTTAATATGCACTATATCCATATGTATGGTGTTAAATCCATAATATTTATAATATACAGTTTATTATAGCTGTATTAGAAATATATGTGACTTTCAGAAAGTATGCAAACAAAGAGATGTATACTATGAGGAAGACAATGAGTTTAAGAAACTTAAGACAACAGCATCAAAAGCCTAAACCTCAGATAATTGAAATATGTCACTATGCTGTAGTAGGGACACATCTGCATTTCTTATTTTATAGCTGTGAACAAAACACTAAAAGTACATTTGTTCTCATGCAACTGAAGTTTTCCATAGAAAAAGAATCATTGAAAATGTAGGTTTAAAAAGTATGATTCTTGCAGAGGAAAGAGTAAGTTTGAATAGAACCATTAAAATATTCATTAAAAACCTTGTGGGCAAATAGGTCTAACTAGGACTCTGAAGGAAGGGTTGGGGACTTGGGGGGGCATAAAAATAGGGTACAACACAGAGTCTAAGGTAATTAATGAACATTGCATTTACATTTAATGCTATCCTTCAGTGTCTATAGGAAATTAGTTCCAGGACTCTCATTGGATAAAAAATTCATAGATGCTCATATAGCTTATATAAAATGACATATTATTTGCATATAAACTGCTCACATCATCATGCATACTACAAATAGTCTCTAGATTATTTATAATACCTAAAGCAATGTAAATTCTATGTAAATAGTGACTATAGTATATTGTTATGAAAATAATGACAAAGAAAAAGTCTGTATATATTCAGAACAGACCAACTTTTTAAAAAAAATATATTTTCAATCCACAGTTGGTTGAATCTGCAGATGCAAAACCTGGAGATACAGAGGGCCTAATGCAGGTGTGTTTTTATATAGATGTGTCCTTTAATACTTATCCCCTAGCTCCAGGGTTTAAACGCACATGATTCTTTCCCCCAGTAATTACAAACAAGGTTGAAAGACCCACACAATTCCCTTCTCTACTCCCCTTTCTATGATTTCACTACCAGGTTTCATCAGTGCACCTTTGATTAAGTTTGCAAACTTGACATCCAATCAGGATTCAAATCCTTGATTTTGAGTGATTTAGCTCATCTCTCAACACCTCAGTTTCCTCTTGTGTCAACAGATGATCATCATAGTCCCTGCCTCCTATTACCTTGTTGTGTTGACTGGCTTCATACATATGAAGCATAGTGGCATCTCCATTTAAGTGTTTAATACACCATGGTTTTGTCGAACAGGAAAGAAGAAATAATATTGGAAAGGAACAGGGATGATATTATGTGCCTTCTATTAATATGCACTAGTAAGATTTTTGTTAACAAGGTACCATAGTCACTAAAAACTAGGAAAAACCTAAAACTGGAGATATAATATTAATATTTTGATACTTTATTTAATCTTTAAGTAATTTATTTTTAATTTACTTTTCTATTCTGTGCACTACTATTTTGTGGAAAAATATATAAACCATCCCTGGTGTCCTAATGTTTCACATTATAAATTTTCCCCTAAAACAATGTTCTTTGGGGGTCATAATGAAGTTCTCAGTTATCAAAAGCCTATTTAAACCACTCTGCATTTGAAAAAACAGTATTTACAGCACTCTTCCAGCTTGTACTATCATGTATCACATATTTAAAATAGAAAACATATTTTAATAGTTCTAATACCAAATCAACAGAGAACCTTCTTTGGTCCCAGTGAAAATTATGTGGGAAAGGTATGCTTGAGCACCAAAAATCTGTCAATTTTTCTCATTTGTGAAAATAAAATGATCTTAGTACAAATTTATCTCTAGTTATTCTTACACATTATTTATTCTGAAATTGGGGTTAGCGCTTATCCTCTGAGAGTACTTTACTGTTAAAAGTTCTTATTTATATTTGGATAAGTAAATCATATCAAGATACAGTTCAAAACACATCATTTTTCTGAATCACAAAATTCTATTATTAAAAACTAAAGATAAATTAAGCCAAAATTTGACAAAATTATTGTATTTTTAAGCTTCATGCTGGTGTTATAAATAAAGAGACCTATGAACATTCATGTCATAGGTGAGTTTTAACCGGATGGTGGAACTGCACTTTTCCTACTTTTAAAACTACCTTATACCACTTCAGACAGAATTGCACAAATTCTCTCACCCTCAAGTTAAAGGCAAACATGTAGCTAAATCAAATTAAGAGTAAAATTTCATCAAATGTAATATAATTGGGGAATTAAGAAATTTATGAATTATATAGCCTGAATGGTAGAAATTCTGTTAAGCAATTCCTGAGCTTTCAGAGATGGTAAATTGATAATCCTTTCCCTCTTCTGAACAAAAGCAATAGGAAGAAGTTTTGGATCTTATCTACTCACATACATCTTTAGTTTTAAAAGACATCCAAATCCAATCACACTTCTTGAATTGAAAAAGTAGAGCAAGAAAGGTAAATGAAAACACATCTCTCCACCAGTATATTATTATATATACATATAATAGAATTGACTTTAAGTCCCCTGAATGATATACCTCCTTCTATTATGTATTTATATTATTTTGAATCAGTAACATTATCAAAATGATAAATGGTCAATAAAAATCTCATTCATTCTATACTAATTATGCTAAGCTACATATTTTGTTTATGTATACAAAAATAACTTACATTTTCATATGTTAATTAACACACACACCACAACCTAAATTTAAAGAAATGAGATGTGATATGAGGATCTTATTTGAATAATAAAGATGGAAAATATCTGAAGTGAGAATGTAGAACAAAACTTGTAATTTTACCATAATTTCCATTCTTAATATCAATTCATGGTCCCTAGCATTCAGGAATGAGACCCCAAAATTCATATGGCAATGTCAGAATATCTTGATCAATTATTTGAAACTCACAGAAAAAATGAACTATGGTTGTTTGCATAGTTATCACCAAAAGGAGCTAAAACATTTAGTTATGCTTGATGTAGAAGAAAAAATATATATTTTGAAATCAAAATTAGTTGATTAAATTTATTCTCTGCACTAGCTTTACCAACACTAGATAACTTTTGTAATCTTAGTTGCTTTCTTCAAAATACTGTAAAGCACATATAAAAGGTACATTTATTCAGAAATAAAGATCACAAGAACTAAATTGACCATAGTATTTTTCTAGTAATTCAAACTACATATGCCCAAATTCTAAGATATGCATACATGTTTAATTTAATAAAGCCATCTCATGTGACATTTATTTGCCTATATTTATGTACTTATAACTAAATTATAACTATATACTACATGGTTACATTTCATATATATTTTATATAGAATACACACAGGTGTGTGTGTGTGTGTGTGTGTGTGTGTGTGTGTAATTATATGTATAATTATAAATGAGGATCCAGGATGCCATATTATTTAGAAAGTTGCCAGGAAAGGAACATCATAAAAATGAAGCATCCATAATGGTTTTCTTCAAACATTGAGGACGCACACATTATGTATAATTCACAGAAACTTGGCAATGGTTAAACATTTTCTATACATGGAGTGGCCTGATAGGCATAAAATAACTAATAGCATTAAGAGTACATTAATAAAAAATATTCAAAGGGCCTCAAATCATGAAAGTTAAACTAGAATTCACTCATTCTCAAGATTGGTTTTTACTACAATCACCAGGAACTTTTAAAAAAACAACAATACATTGATCCAGTCCTTATACATTATAATTTTGAGTAAATCTAAGTATTTTTATTTTATTTCATTTTATTTTTGGTAAAATTCTCCTTAAGATTCTTCTTTGTGTGTATGTGTTGAGGTTTGATGGGTATTTAACCCAGGGCCTTGTGCTCATTGAACATGCTCTACAGTACTGAACTAACAACCTCAGACCCTCTCCAGAAATATTCTAAAGTACAACTAGAATTCAAAAACTCTGAACTAATTAAACAATATGGTTCCTTTCAACTTAGGTTTGATGTTCCCAGGAAAATACAATTTAAATATTCACACATGCTCCAAAGTAGTGTTTTCTTTGCATTCTCTAGCTGTCCAATAAAAATGAAAAAAAAAATCAAATAGGTGAATTAAATAATCTTATTTTGTGGCACTTGTCTTCTGAGAATGATTTATTTTTAAATATGTCTCTGCAACTCTGCATTTTTTTAATATCCCTGAGATAAAATGGATGAGAACTTGTGTAGTTCACAGGGAGATGGTAAAATCTCCTAGGTATAATAAGAGTGATTAATAATATATCTAAGCCATATTTTTGGAAATATTTTCCCTCACTTTTTTCAAACAAGAAAAGTTATATGAGACAAAGTTATTTTTTAATTATTTGTTGCCTTTGCATAATTATCTCTTAAACTGTCCTTCATTGCTAATTTGCAGAGCAATTTATTAATACTTTGTCTTGCTTTCTGTCTTATTTTACTTGTTTTGTAATTGTTCTAGTTGACATATTAATTTTATGCATTAGCTATAGAGTTGGGCTGAATGTTTCTGTATTTTTACCTATTTTATGCCACAGGATGAATACCTGTAAGAAGCAAATCTCTTATCCATCTTTTTTGTTCTAAAAACAAAAACAGAACACCATTAATTTGTTTTAAAGACTTCGAAGATTCAAAAGATATTTTTCTCTAAGAGAAATAAAGTGCAAAGTCAGTACTCCATTACTCTATTATAATTTCAAAATGATTTTTTTGGGGGGTGTTTTGAATTAAGTCCAGGGCTTTGTACATGTTAAGCACTTGCTCTACTGCTGAACTACACTCCCATCCTTTCAAAGTGTTTTATAATTTGTAGTCTAAAAGTAAAAGATGAGGAAAATCACATTTTATACCTCTGAAGCTAATGTAATCATTGGTCACACAAGATTTTTTAATTGTATATTAAATTCTGTCATGAATTGCCAAAATACACTATTTAAATATTTATATCTTTTCCAGGATTTGTTCATTGTGCAATATTCTTCATTATTTGTATAATGCTGAATAATGAGTCACAATAAAATTAGATATTTTATATATAATAAATAATCACTAAGTTAATATAAATTTAATATGAAAGGAATACTACTGGCTCATGCAAACCTCTTGGCTAAAGGTTAAGTAGAGACATACTGAAATCAGAATATAAGGCTACAGATATTTGACTAGCTAACTACACTGAGATCATTTGATTCTGTAAAAGTGTCATTATCAAAGAAAATATATTTTATATTCTGAAAAATGATATGAAGCATGCTATATCTTTTCAACATTTATTCTAATAATTAAATTTTCTTTTATGTATCTAAGCATGAACAGTGCTTAAAGTGTTTTCTGAATAAACAAAACAAACTACATCATTGCAAATCATTAAACTATTTGACCAAATAGAGAACATTGTTAAAAGAAAAATCTGTGTGTGTTTTCTTTAATTACAAAGACCATATCTAATTTTAAATGCCTCCTTTTTTTCTTAATAATGAGTTGACCTTCTATTCTCCTTAACCCTTTTTTATCAAAGCCATCTACACCCACTTTGCCTTCTGTTTCTCTAATCTGCAATTATTTATGTTTTCTTCATGCTGCTTTGTCCGCCATGGGAGCAAAATTGTATTTGGTGAAATATAGAGCTAATTATACCATGAACCCTGCAACAAAAAGACAGAGCAGATGTTACTTCAGACGTGCTAAAAGTCCTCATGCTTAATGTGCATGTAGTAAAACACTGAGCAGAGTCGTCAAAAACAATATCTAATCAAGGCAGTTTTAGACATGCAAATCTTTTTAACACCAGAGTTAAATGGAGAAATTCTGTCAATAATATTTTCAGAACTCACCATGTGCTTGCTAGAATAATTATATTAGGCAGTGATTTCTAATTAATATAATAAATGTGTGAGTCCACATTGTTACCATCCCGGAGGGGGGGGGGAATTGAGGAAGGCAGAAATGGAGATCATATGCTGTAAGTTAATAATACAATACACAATGTTTTCATTGAGAATGTGTCTCTACAGTGCAAGAATAAACTGTGGATATTTCTCAAGCTAACTAGTAAAACATATTTTATTCAATTGTAGGTTTTCTTTTTATTCATATTGCATATTTTAAATGACCTAGTTAATTGGGCATTGATGGATAAAAAGTGAGATCAGTTTCTCTTCTATAGGTTTTTATCCATAATTAGATTTTATTGTTGTTTGGTAAATATGTAAGTACATTCAAATTGTAACCATCATAGCACAATAGTTGCTGTCTTCTTTTTTCTTGTCTTTCTCTCTTTTTGTAAAAACAGAAAATGTTTTTGACTTACTAGATTAAAATCAATACTACTTGTCACAAAGAAACTGATTTCCCCTATTGTGACATGTATAAAAATGGTGAATTACTCCATGGAAATATCAAAATGCTTGTCCTGCTGTGTAGTGACCAAAAACAATTCCAACTATACCAGTTCGAAGTCACTGTAAGAGGGCAGTATTTTAATGACATACTTTCCAGTGAAAGAAGTGTGCCTACACCACAGGGTGTAAAGCCCCTTCTGAGATCTAAAACCTAGTAGGTTCAGCACACCAGACCTTCCTCCCAGGGAGTGTTAAATATGTGCATTGAGTGGCTGGGCTGGGCATCACTTTCAATGTTTATTTTAGGAAAATAAAGCACCTCTCTGTGAAGCTGTGGATAGTAAGCTAAAGAATTCCATCATCTTAAAAAGTGCCTAATTTGTTCTCTTTTCTGTGTTACATGAAGTCTTAGATAAAATAGTGTCTGGTTTATATAAACAATGAATTTTAAAACATTATATGTTGGCCAATTTTAAATGGAATAGATGTTCTAACAGGTAATATTTCACACAAATTACCTATCAAGAAAAATGTATATTTATATGTTGGAAATATTACATGCTTTCAAAATTTATGTTTTAATTAAACTAAATTTTATATGTAATATATGTATACGTAATGCTCAATGTAAATAAAGTTACAAACATTACAAATTGTTGTTTGTTTATTATGAAGAAAACATAGGCCTGTTTGTATATTCACAAGTAATGTAAAAATAACTTGGAAAATATTGAAATTTCCATCAATGCTGCATATAACTGTTTAGACATATCTAGTTCATCTTTTCTTGTTAATGCCACTAGTCCAAATTGTAGAGAAGTTGAGATATATTCATAAAAAAATATCTGATAGAATGAATACATTTTTTAAAACTTTATTTATTAAGTTTAAAGTTATCATATTTAATAAATATTAAAATGGAATGTAAAATCAACATCGTGTAATTAATAATCTTCAGTAACTATTCATGTTTTCAAGTCTTATTTTGCAATTGTTTGCAATTGGTTACTTTTTCATTTTGACAAAGAAATTTTTTTAAGGCAACTTTAAAAAAAAAAAAAAAAAACCTTTACTTTATTTTTATGTAGTGCCAGGGATCGAACCCAGTGCCTCATGCATGCTAGGCAAGCGCTCTACCACTGAGCCACAACCCCAGCACTTTTTCACTTTGAGAGATGGGCAGTGGTACTGGGAATGGAACAGAGGAGTGCTCTACACTGAGTTTCATCCCCAGTCCTTTTTTTTTTTTTTTAGTTTTTATTTTCTGAGGCTGACCTTGAATTTGCCATCTTCCTGCCACAGCCTTCGAGTTGCTGAGATTATAGGTGTTTGCCACCATGCCCAGCCCTCAACTTTTATTTTAAAAGTCCTTAAAAATTTAAGCATATATTTACCTAAAATAATTGTTGAATCACAAAACATCAAATCAAATGATCATAAAGTTAAATGCACTCAATATTCTAACAGAAAAATAGAAATAGACAAGACCCTCTTCAAATTTTCACAATGGAAATGAACTACTTTGATGTTCAGTAGACAGAACTGCAGAACCAATTGTAACTCAACCAGCACTGCTGCTCTCAAGAATAGACAATTTCTCCTAAGGACAAATGATCAAACACTAACTTATCAAGGATAAGATTTTGGCTGGATGTGATGGTACTCTCCCATAATTTTAGCAACAAAGGACACTGAAGCAGGAGGATCACAAATTCAAAGCCAGACTCAGCAACTTAATGAGGCCCTAACCAATTTAGCAAAACCCTGTCTAAACAAATAAACAAACAAAAACCAAAAAATGGGCTGAGGATGTGGCTTAGGAGTTAAGCACTCCTGGGTTCAATCCCTGGTACAAAAAAAAAAAAAAAATTGACCTTAGCCTTTTCAATAATTTGAGTCTTTTTAGTAATTAAAAGTAATCAAGATGAGATCACTTAAAACAGAAAAATAAAAATGTTATTTTAGCTTTATTCTTAGTATCTAAAAAGAAATTATTTCAACCAGTCAATGATCAGAGTTAGACTAGACAATTTAGAGAACCCAAGAGTCAAATGGCAATGAAGCTATTTAATTTTAGCTTCTCCTACATTAAAGGCACTATCTTATCATTTCTGGCATCCAATCCTGCTAAAAGGTCAAGAAAAAAAGGGGGCAGGGATTTTAGGGATATTTGCATGCTAGTATCTTCAATAAAGTAGCAAGCAGGAAATTAAGACACTACCACTATTCTGATTTGTTCTTTTTCTCCCCCATTGGGAAAGTGGTCTATAGATATATACATGTATAGATCAATATTTATGAAAAAGGGCTTGTATTCTAAAACCACTATATTTGTAGCTTAATTTAAGCACAGGTATTAGATTAAAAGGTCTCCTAAGTAGTGGATTATTTTAAAACTTGATGAGAAAAAACTCTCTCGATTAATGTGAATATTTCAGGAAAAATATCCCTATAGATCAGTATTATTATATAGTAAAGGAAGCTAATGTTTTACATGTTCAATGATATTTAGCTCATTGAATCAATAATCATATGTTTAATATATTTCATTTATACTACTATGACATATTTTTCATGCTGCAAATATATCTCCTGGCTTGAATCATACAACAATTTCAATGCAGTATTATTGAAACAAAAAATAAATAAATAAATAAAGTAGCAGAATGTTATTTTTAAAATCAAAAAGAAACTCTTTGAATATGTTTAACTTCTATTTCTGAAATTTCAATGAGATATTTAATAAGTATTTTAAAATTCAAATGACTGAAACTTTGTTTTAAATAGACGATGACACCAAGTTCTAATAAAATAAAATCTAAATAATAGATATAAAATATGCTAAATATGATGAAATAATACTTCAAGCTATGAATATTTAGAAATTGATTATGTTTCATATACTCAAAACATGTTTTCAGGCAACATTCTTAAGCTTTTATAAAAAAAAATCCTACATAAAAGCTGGCTCACAGTATATTAAGAGAGGGATATTTTATGATATTGCAAGCAATAAAAGGTGTGATTTTCCCTGATCAGCAACTCTATTACTTTCATTAAGGAATAAACATAGTATCATTCCCCGTTTTGTCCCCCATAGTCTACAAAATATAAGATTACAAGTGTAAACAAGTGAAGAGAGACACTGTCTCCCAGATTCTCACCCTTGTGATCAAAATAGATCTTTGGTCATTTCTGATTAAGAAAACATACAATATACCAAACTGAATAATAGCTTACAATCTACAGGGACCATGGGTGATTTCATTGTGTCTGGTACCCTTTGTCACTATTACGTTTTGAATGGGCAGAACTGACTCACCTATCACTGAATCCACCGTTTGTGTAACACAATGATCAACAATGGTGTTTTTTCAAATGACCAGTCATTACTTTTACAAATTTACTAGGGTAATATTTTCTGCGAGTATCAACATAAAGAATATCTTATAAGATAACTAATTTGAAATAATGTTCAATTCATCATATCCGTTATTCTACTTATTCATATACTGAACACATAAACCCGTGTGTGTGTGTGTGTGTGTGTGTTTGTGTGTGTAGAAAAAGAGAGAAAGAGAGAAAGACAGAAGGAGATATCAGAGACAGATACGGAAATCGAATGTATCCAGAATTTTGTTTAGCTGTCTATTTTAATACAGTTTATCACATTTCTTATATGCTAAGAACATATTCTTTCTAAATCAGTTGGAAAACTGCCAAAGCAATGGATTCACATTGATGAAAAATATTAGTAAATGTGAATCGTAAGCTTATTCTCAGGAAATGAATATAAAATAGAAGCATTTTCAAGGATTGGAGAATCTAAAGTAGGAATATTAAAATGATTAGTGGTATGACAGACATGAAAAATCTTCCTGGTGGTTTGAATACAAAGGTATCAAGAGGTAGAATGAGTGTTGAATTTATGTTGTGGAAAATTGGTCCCAAGTTGGTTTTCCACTTCATCAGAAAGCACTTTTGTCTTGTATGCAAACAGTTAATGAAGCATGCCATTACTGAATTGTTTTAACTAGTATGAGAAATACCTCACCTTTTTTCCTTTTTCTTTTAGGAAGTTTTATCACAAATAATGAGACATCTTAAATGTGCAAACCTCAATTCTAGTTTCTTAGAATAAAGGAATAACCTAAGTATTCATGACTTAAATATTTTCATTTTCAGTTATGAATTATTCTGTATTGAAAGGTAGCAAAAGATCCATCAATTCCGTTGTACAATAATAAATGGGTAATGCGAATGATCCAGTCATTACATTTTCATCCAGAAACCTACCTTTAGTTTGAGTATTTTGAAGCAGTGAGCCTTTTGATTTAGTTTTTAAAGCCTTTGGCAGGTGGCAAAATTTTGTTCCAACAACACTCATGTGATTGGGAACAAAGGAATTCTTTCAAGAGGTTTGTGGTTTTACCTTTATACCAATTTCAAAGAAAATGGGATGATCATTTCTTTCATATTGAAATTAAACTAAACAGAAGGGGCAGGAAAAATTATACATTATAGGAAATAATTGCACTAAAAAAAGAGCTTTTCATAGACTTATTCAAACTATACTTTATACTTGTAATAACAAAGTGTTCACCTGCATAACTTTTTCACAATATGATAATTTAATCCTTATTTTGCATTTCTTCTATTTGATATTAAAAATTCCCATTTTCAATTCAAGCATATGGCCTCATTATTGTTTTGTATAAAACATTAGGCCTTATATGCTATGATCTTAATGTAAAAGAGTTAGGTTCTATCTACAGTTAGTTACCTAGCCCTGTAATAATAAGTGTTTCAAAATGCCTCAAGTAAATTATTTTGTTATATTAGTGTTCCAAGATAAAAAAAGAAACTCTGGAAAATGACAGACTGATTTTAGAGGTAGGTTTAACTTTAGTTATTCCTAAACATGAATCAGATTTGTCTCTTAGAAACTAGATTGTTGTTGTTTTAATACTACCATAAAAAAAATGCTTGATATAAGTGACCACTAAGTTATTGTGAAAACATTTCATTGGGAATATACAAAGATTCTTGTCAGCAATTGCACATATGTTCCCTGTTCAGGGTTGGTGACTTATGGAGAGTAGGTGAAACATGATCAATTAACCAACAAAATTCAGAATGATTGCAAGATGCACCAGTTTCAAGGGAGCAGGAGTCATAAAAAGTTAAAGACATTTTAAACAGTGAGAAAATTTGAAAATTATTGTATTTGTTTTCTCATTTTGGGAACAAAGATTCTGATTCCCAGAACTATTCAGTGGTGAGTAGTATCTCATCATCATGGCACTCTATAATTTCTAGTTTCATCAGTCAGATTTAGATTATGAGATAGAAACAAGTATCTGCAATACAGATTACATCTTATTTTATAGTAAAATATATAAAATCATAAATTTATCCATAAGACAACTGAATTGACAAGAAAGGCACTTGAAAACCACTTCTTTAAAAAAAATTATTTATTCATTTTTGTGTGGTGCTGAGGATCAAACCCAGGGCCTAATACATGCAAGACAAGTGCTCTCCACTGAGCTACAGCCTCAGCCCCTTAAGAACCACTTTTATATTTTTATATGCACACTAAAAAAAAAACATTTTTTCTGAACAATATGATATATATACATTTGTGTGTGTATATATATATATATATATATATATATATATATTTAAATCATATGAGTAGTAATAATATTCTAGCATTTATATAGACAACCCCATTTGCAAAAGAGTAAATATACTGTTTTATTGTACATTACAATTTATCTCTCCCATCAAAAATATTAACAAAATATCATTATGTCCATCTTATGAAAGAGAAAATGGATATATGGGCTTGCTTAGGAACACAAAATGCTCCTCAAGAAACATTACATGGAGTTGCAACCTGTAAACCCATTGTAAGCTAGAAATAGCATTGATTTGAAAATGTATTCAATCTACCTATCCTACTGAACATAGCTTAGCAACATGGGGCACTCTAGACCAAGGTTCTTTTCTCTCATGAGCATATGGCTGACTGAGAGCTGTGGTTCACTGCTGCTGCTAGGCACCATTAGGGTATCATACCCCATGTCAGTAGCCCAGGAAAAGATCAAAATTCAAAGTTCAAAGTAATACTGACTGTATGCCAATCTTGCAGCATTATAAAGATGAAAAGACTTTAAGTTGAACCACACTTAAGTCAGGGATCTTCTGTAGTAGGTAAAAGAGCAATGAGCCAAATTCTGTAGTATGTAAAATTTTTTACTTTATTAGACTATAATATCTCCCTGATGACACTTTTACTCCACATTAGATTTGTGGATGCCATGTATTACCATATAGTTACTAGAAAATTCTCTAAATGAGCTTCACTTGCAAGTCCTCAAATATAAATAAGCCAATTAAAACATTATTTTAAAAAGAAGTCTCAGATTAGTTCAACAGTCAATACTATTCCAAATGAGGAATATGATGTATCTTTTCACTTATAATTAAACCTAAAAGTAACTTATCCTCAAATGAATAGATACTAAAGCATAGTGATACTTCAAAGAGGGAATCACATGGGCTTGAGTATGCCAAGTTTGTAATAATAATTATTTAGTCATCTGTGCCAACAGAAGAGAAGCTTTTGCAAACTTTAGGCACAGGTCACACTGAATATTCTAAGTATGCAACATGGAATACAGTGGCCGAGTTTGGGGATATAGAGATAACTGTATGTGTCCTTATGAAGACATTGTATAACTAAGGAAGATATAACAAAAACTAACCCACATACAAATGGGTGAAAGATGTATGAATTGTGGGTTTGCTTGATTGTTTGTTCATTTGTTTTTGGATTTGTTGGGGAGGGAGGTACTGGGCATTGAACTTAGGAGCACTCAAACACTAAGCTACATTCCCAGCCCCTTTTTATATATTTATAGAGAGACAGAGTCTAACTGAGTTGCTTAGTGCTTTAAGTCAAGAAAGAAAAAAAGTCATAACCCTTTATAAAGATTTTATAATACCTATGTTAAGTGACACCACCAATACTATTTTATTCTAGACTATTGATACATATGATAGATTAAATAACATGAAGTAGGTTATTGTACAGAATCCTTGGTTGGGAACTATGGAGACTAAAAAATAGAAATAAAAGACAATTCTACATCATCCACAGTAAAGAGATTAAAAAATATATTTTAAAGGCTATCTCTCAACTCTCACACAACTTTTGGTTTTAAACCCACCTAGATAAAACCTATTTAAAATGTCTCAAACAGGTAAATCTTTGGAGAATTTTTAAATTCTGAAAATATTTAATACTGGCTAGTATGTTTTTCTGATCACTTGTTTAATATAAAATAGAAATCTAACCTGACAATTGTTCTGGCCTCTCTCTCTGACACTTGAGTACCCCCCCCTCCCAAAACACACACACACACACAAAGCAAATCACAGTCAGAATGAGATTATGATGTGATGATCTCATTGTGAATGTTGCATTATGGCTCAGGCAGTGCATAAGCGGTCCCTTGGCACTTGTGCTTACAGCAATTTGAATTTCTCTGGTAGCTCAGTATGATTTATGGTATATTTCAGACTTTCTCTTCATCAGGGGAGAACACTGCTAACTAAGTTCATGAGAGTTTTACAACTAAGATAAAGAAGATAAGGGAGAATCTTTGGAACTAACAGGAATGTGTGATTTGTTATAATGTTGGTTTTTAAGACTGAATTGATTGTAAAATCATCTTTTGACAGTTTCCTTCAACATCATCTTGTGTACTGATGAGCAAAACCAATAGTGTGTATTAGTGAATCGACCTTCAATTCACATGGAACACATCTGTTTGAAGAACAAGAGTTAAGGTTTTAGTATTAATAGCACAAGAGATGTTCAACAGAGATTCATATAAAATTCTGCTGTTTATCTTTTCTGAAACTTCTGTTCTGGCAAACAGGTGGTTTCTTATACCTGCAGTATTTCATTTCCTCACGCACAGCTGTGTTAGACAACGTTTGATTTTATGAACCACATGCCAGACTTGGCAATATTTTTATAATGGACAGGAAAAAGCAAATTGTATTGCTTCACTTATTTTTCCTACACCAACAATGTAAATTTTCAGATTTAATATTACATGCTTTCTTCATAGTCAACTTTTGTAATATAAGCAGCTGTTTCTCCAGAAATATGGACAATAGCGTGAATTCATCCTTAAATTCACATGCAAAATAAAACACTGCTGATGAAAGCTTTTTTGCCTCCTTTTTATTATTATTCATAAAATTCCCTAGGTATGCATGGTGCTTTATAGAGCATATAAAAAGACAAGGTCCCTGCCACAAAGGGTTTATAGTATAATCCAAGGAACATACTGAGTAAAACAGCTCAGATATAAGAAAATATGCATTATTTGGGGGACAATCAAATAAGAATGTATAAAAAAATGTATATTAAACAAAGAGTCACAACAATATTTTTATTGTTTTAATTTTTAGGGCAATTTGTTGAGCAAGGTTAAAAAAAAGAAGGTTATAAATATATAAAGTTAATAGGATACTGACTCATTTTGTTTTCATATTTTCTATAGTGCGATGAATTAGGTCCACAGAATCTAAATGGTTTATATATTGTGCTTCTGCAATGTAATCCCATTCCTCACATGATAATATGGAAGTTGATTTGAGTGACTTAAAGATATCATTTACCATCATTATATTAAACAATCATAGAACTGTATAAATTGAGAAATTCTAGCTTTGAACACTACAATTAACCAAAATTAGTAAAGGAAGATGCATAATAAAGCACATAAATGTCTTAAAGGTTACCACAATAGATACTAGGAAAACTAAATGGGAACTCAAGTTCTTAGATTTCTAATTGTAATACTCTTAAGAAAGAATGAGACTTCTTTTCTCTATTTTAAGAACCTGGAATCAATAGGTAAGTGGGAGATCAAACAGACACTGTAACACGTTAAAAGTCATATAAAGTCAGGAAAGAAATGACCTCCTCGGAGATTCAATTTACTCATCTGTACAATGGAAATGCCAACAATATTAACACTTTATGTTTCAGATTAAATGAAAATAATGAGATTTAGATAAATGAGAATGAAAGCATTACATAGTAAAACTCTGGAATGCTGACATTGAACAAAATGTAACTTGAAGTAAAAGAACTATTCTATTTGGTAAGAATATAGGGAATTCCAAGAGCAAAGAGAGAGCCTAGGGTAAGAAGGATAATGTATAAAAAGGAATTCTGCCTAACTAAGCACTCATTTAGAAGTATTTTTTTGAAAACTATAAACTGGCCGTGAACATTGGCCACGTGGCCACTTTTGCCTGCTCTCAGAGCTAATGGTCTAAGAATAACCATCTTGCAAATAAAGATATTATTATAAATTGTACAAGATACTACAGAAAGTAGAGACTTACACAAAATGGATGAGGTTAAGGGCATATTTGTAGAACTAATTTAAATTTAGCATTTGGTGGAGGACATTTAAGCAGAGAGTGATGAATAAGTGTTTAGTAAGTCAAGAGCAAGGAGAAGACAGCCCCACTAGCCAGTTCCTAGGAAGCTCCCAAAGGAAGAACAGATGTAGTATGTTTGAGGAACTTGAGAAAGGCCTTGTAGTGGGAATAATAAACAGGGGAAGAGTAGCCTAACAGGTTTTGAAAGGGGAAGGGAGATTCATTCCATAGTCTGCCTAGTCTTTACAGACCATGTTAAGAAAGCCATACTTTATTTTTAAGCGCAGTGGGAAAAAAAATTCCACTGAAGGATCTGTATGAGGCAAAACTTACAAACCGATTGTTGATTGACAATCATCACTGCAGCTGTTATAAGGCCAGATGATTACAAAAGACAAAGAGTAAGAACAGGAAGAGTGGTTATGGGTTAGTGTAGACAGTGACCCATGCAGGAGATACTGAAAACTTGCACTACCATGTTGGCAACAAATGAAGTAGAAAGAGGAATATGAACCTTAGATTTCATTTGGGGGAAGACTGAACAGATGTATTCCATAAGAAAGTAGATGTGAGGACTTCTCAAAGATTATTCCAAATTTTCTAGATGGAACATCTTATCTTAGTTGAAAAACTAAACTGCTAGATACTGAGTTTAGGGAACACTGGTCAAAATGTCCATGCTAATGCATAAATTTATTTATATTTTAATCTCTTCTACCTAGAACTATACTAAAATTCTTTTTATGGATCTTTAGATGGAAGGGGTTATTTAGATCATTTAGAGGGGAGGATATATTAATTAAATTTAATCATTAGACTGCATTATTTTATGTAGAATGAAAACTAGGAGAATTCCATTGATGTCTATTTAGAGCTCATGAGTGGTGGACCTGCTTTAAAAAATGCTAATTTAATAAATACAATTATTCTGCAAGGGCAGTTTCAAGAGAATGGATGTGGGGTTGTGTAGCAAACTATTTGAAGAATCCTTAGAAATAGCCTCATTTAATGTAATGCCTATGAAATGATACATGGAGGGAAAGTAGCTAAACTTAAGTTAACCCTGCATGTGATAGGCAAAACATATACTAAGGCTAGAGATAAGAATTAAAGGATAATATTAATATAAAAATACCATAATTTGGGGGCTGGGGTATAACTTAGAGATACAGGACATGTCTAGCAGGCATGAAGCCCTAGGTTCAATTTCCAGTACCCCCCAAAATCGAAAGCCACAATTTTTTAACAAAATCTGTCAAGATATAAGAAATTATCCATATCTATCAGTTTTTAAATAGGAAGTAATTAAGTCTTACAAAGAAATGTATAGTGAAGATATCTGTTTCTAAATAAAATCACAAAACATAAATAACAAAATAAATATAAAAATTTTCATGCATTAATCTTAGGAAATTATCCCAAGTGATAGTTTAAGATTGCTTCTTATTTGTGGTAAGCTTATAGAAGCTATGCCTACATGTACAGTAGTAAAAATTCAATTTGAAAGTCTACATAAAATACAACTTGCATTTAAAAGCTCTGAATTTCTTTTCAATTCATAAGTAAAGGAATAATTTAAGCCATTTTTGCACGTCATTTTATCTATCAATAGTAATTAACACAGTCTTAATCTGGCTAATGTTAATGACCACTGTTCTTCTGTAAATCCCAGTTAAACCAAGCTTATTAAGGGCTAATTAAAGGAAGTATTATGTGCACTGAATAAAGTAATGTCTGTTTTTACAGTTGGAGTACGTACTTTGTCTGATAACATAAAATGGGACAAAACTTTTCAATTAAAAGTTTACAGACTGATTATTGATCTCTTAAAAAATGTACAAATGAAAAGAACTGATAACTTTCCTCTTCCACTATGTGTGTGTTTGTGTGTGTGTGTGTGTGTTTATGTGTGTGTAGTTTTTAATAGTGAAGTAATATAATCTGAATCTGATAACGTATTTCCTGAGTATGACAGCAAGCTCAGACTACAGCAAATAATCAATGAAGCATCCTTTGGATAAATATAGAATTAGAATCAACTAGTGAAGATCCTAGCTAAGGAATGCTGAGGGCATATATAATATGCAATATTATAGATGGCTTCAAATAGAGTTGAGACATTGGGAATACTGGAATCCTAGCTTTTAAGAAGATTTGTATATAAATGTGTGTGAGAGTGTGTTTATTTTTTTATTTTTTTTTTTTGGTGGTGGTGCTGGGGAGTGAACCCAGGGCTTCATTTATGGTAAGCAAGCACTCTATCATAGAATTACATCTGCAGCCTCAGTTTGTAGTTTCTATTTAAGAAATTTCTACTTATGAAAAATTTTAGTGTAGTTCTTACAACATGTCAAGCAGTATTGTGAGGACTAAAACCCTCATAAAGCTCTAAAAGCCCTATGAAGTCTTTTGAACTATTACACCTGTTATATAGATGAGGAAACAGACACAGACTAAGGAGCCAAAAATGTCATAATAGTGAAAAAAATCATGTTATATTACATGCAATGAGGCACTAGATTTTGTGCTTTTAATTCTTGTCACAAGATTTTGTTTTCACAATTTTTACTTATATGTGTGATCTCCTTTTCTCTTTCTCTCTCTCCCCCTACCCTGCCTTCTTGTCCTGCAAAGACTTTGAAGGAATAGCAGTTAATATTATAAAGTACTAACAAAGTTTGAGAATTCACAGAAAAGGAAATCGGTATATTGGTACAAAATTGGACCCATGAAGATTGAGTACATGTAGATCATGGAATTTGGGGTCATATACAACTCTACAGAGAGACTATTTGTTTCTATAAGGAAATGAAAATTATGTGCAGGGATTTTTTGTTTGTTTATAACTAAATGAAAAAAGAATAGAGCTCTAGGTTCTAAATAGTATTAAAGTAGACATATACATGTGTGAGAGTCAGGGAGAGACAGAATGATGACATTTAAATGTTTGCTTCTAATTCAGTTTTAAGATTCAATTTTTTTACGAATTGGTATTAAGAAACAATACTTTTATGCAAACCTATTTCTCAGAAGCAACTTGCACTGGATAACGATTGTTTTGACAAATTAGGTAATATTGTCTACTGGATGACTTCCTTACCTGTGTTTATCAATTCATTTCTTTTTATTCATTGTTTTTGTCACTCTTATTTCTCAACATTAGTGATTTATATCCAACTAATCAGAATTCCTGGTTATTGACTAAATGTAATACTGTCTGTGCTGCATGAGTTTATGATTCGTAAATTTCAAACCACAAATCAATCCAGATTCCTGGGGGAATAAGTAGATGTTATGCAATTATGCTACAGTCTTCACTTCAAAAAGAAATACTTTGGAATAAATGGTTCATTCTGGCCAATCATACTTTAAAAAATCATATTATTGTGCCAAATCACACTTGAGGAAAAATCACACAGACTAACCACAGAACCAGAAGAATAAGATGGTTACAGTTTCCAACTATTTTATCATTTAGTTTCAGAGAAATTACTAAACTTCATAAATTAATATTATTAGAAAGCACAGATCTAAATAAAGGATGTTTATTCATTTTCTGTGTAAATTGATCTCTTTTCACTCACAGGAAGCAGGTTTAGCATCAATCATGGGGCTATATATTCAAAAGCAATCAATAAAAAAAAGTACAGGAACTGACAAGCAACTAGTCAATGAAATCATTTTTCCTGAAATATTTAGCAATATCCTCTTAAAATAATTGCTGTGGTCAAAGCTATTTGTATTTTGGTCTGCTTACTTGCTAAAGTAGAATTAATGTCATATCCATTAATTTTTAGCTATCCGAGGAAGTTTTTTACACCTACATTCAACCATAAGGGAACTCTGATATTAATATATCTAAAATATATCAGCTGTTGGTGGTTTATTCAACAAAGTTTTAAGGCCAATATATTAAAAAGGGAAAAGGAGGAGAAAACATGTAATTTCAGAAAAATACAAAAAAATATCTTTTTGCTAATTCATAACTTTCTTGAATCACTTCTCATTTTAAATAATGATTTTGAGAATTTATGTCTGTAAAAAATGACATCTTGGAACTGGGGTTATAGCTCAGCAACAGAACACCCGCCTTGCACATGTGAGGCACTGGGTTAGATCCTCAGCACCACATAAAAATTAATAAAATAAATAAAGTAAAAATATTGTGTTGATCTTTAAAAAAAAATAAATCAAGCCAAAAAAATCAATGAAACTTGAGCTGGATATGGCGGCACATGCCTGTATTCCCAGCAGCTCTGGAGGCTGAAATAGGAGGCTCATGAGTTCAAAGCCAGCCTCAGCAAAAGCAAGGTGCTAAGCAACTCGCTGAGACTTTGTCTCTAAATAAAATACAAAATGGGGCTGGGGAAGTGGCTCAGTGGCCAAGTGCCCCTGGGTTCAATCCCTAGTACCCCCCAAAAAAAGAAAGAATGACATCTTATGTAGAAGCTTCAATACCTACATGAATTGAGTCAATTATGGAAAACCTCTTTATTATTAGTTCACAGGAAAACTCAGAAAGTGCTGAGTTACATTTCATGGTAAACATTTGGGATGTTGCCAAAACTATTATAAACATTTCTGAGTTCACTTTCCAGGGAACTCTTTTAAAAATCAATTAGAAGTGAAAGTCATTCAATGCAAGTGTTTTAAAATGTCAAGCTTGTATTATTTTTTCCTTGTTGTGCATCAATGGCAATATTTCAAAACCTGTATATTAAATTGATTATATTCTATAATTAAGCTATTAAAGGGAATAGAATGTACAAGTGTACTAAAATTCACACCACAGCAGAAATGCTTTATTTTTTTAAAGAACATAAACTCAATTAGGTAAAATATAAGGAGGGCAAAGGGAGAAAGCATGAGGTAAAAAGGAAGTATAAATGGTTGCTCAGGTTTTATTTTAAAAGCATACTCAAGTATATTTATTGATTTTGAAAAATAAATTTTAGCATTATAGGTCAACAGGTGAAAATAATAAATGCTTTATTTATGATTCCTGAATCAGGATTTTTAGAAAGTATTCTCTGAACAATGGCAGAAGATCGATTATGAGTCTAAATTTACAAAACAGTGGTCTATTCAAGAATTTAGTATAATGAGAATCACTGCATATTTGTTTAAAAAATGTAAACTATGAATGTGCATATGTGTTTGCATATATGTGTGTACACAACTAAATGTTTTTAAAGGAGATATTGTGAAACATTTTAAAGACAGTGCCACCAACTTTTTATTGCACTAAAAATAACCTGATTGTTATTACAATGAAGTCATGTAAAATTATATATTTTAGCAAAAGTATGATTAAAACCTGTAGCTATCAAAAAAAAAGTGTGCTCTCTTAACTCGACAAACGAACCACAAATTTATTGTAGACAGCAAAGGATTAAAATTCCACATGTGTGTGTAGCAAACACATTGATATTAATTGGTTTGTCCTTTCAAGTTGTGTTTATCTCTTCATTTCCATCACTGTTTCAAAGGTCACTCTGTTCCATTTATAAATCCAATATGACAGAGATTAGTAAAAGCAAAAAGCAACAACTAAATGAGTACATCATCATGCAATCACACATCTCACAATTCATTTATCCAATTAATAAAAAATATCATCAAATGCTTCTCAGTGAGTTTTTCTAAGCATCAAAACCCTTAGTGTCAAGATAACTTAATCATATCAACATTTAAGTCAGTATAGAAAATGCAGAAAAATAGTAAAAATTGCACTTCAGGGGAAAGACAGCAAAATAAATATGTCTAAATTTTAACAAAACCAAATAATCAAGAAAATAAATTACAAACATAAAAACATTAATAAGTTCAGTTTATGCTTGCAATAAGTTAATGTGAAATTTTTAGATTCTGAAATGTATGGATTGAAGTGTGTGTGTGTGTGTGTGTGTGTGTGTGTAGCGATTTAATGTCTCATATTTTATGGAGAAAACTAATGTAAAGAATTTAAAACACTGCTGTCATGTACTAATAGAAATATGAAATTGTACAATCTAAACGCTCATTTTTATATATGTATTTTAAGATATTCTAGAATATGACCTTCTGTTTGTATAGGCATAGGTTTAAACAGCGGCAATTATAGGAAAAAACAAGGAGAACAAATTAAATATGCACCACAGTCATTAAAACCAGAAACTGTATTTTGCTGAGAATTACACTGTGAAAGGAAATAATTTATAAAACAAGTTGACCACCTTGATAAGTCTAGTGTTTTTAACCTTGATATTTTTACATAAGGTGAATACCGTTTTTATTATTTGGTAGACTTGTTTTTATAAGTCCTTCTCCAAAAATGTAGTTAGGATATCTAAGTAATTAAGTAAGAAAGAGAAAAATACAAGCAAAAGTAAGAAGACCCTGAAGACCTTGTAACATAATTTCATCATTTAAATTATAGTGAGAAGAAGAGAAACAACTCTATTTCCAAAAACTAGATTAAAATATATAGGACAAATAGACTATTAACAAATGATGTAGATTTTTTTCTGAAGATAAACATGACTGTCTCTCTCTACATAATTTTTTTCCTTAGCTCTTTCATATGGATTTGTGTCTCCCAAAATATTATATAGTCATAGAATCTCAAGGTAGAAGGAAAAATGTTCCCAAGGCCACTGGAACATAGTGCTTGGGTGTAAATTACTAATCAGTACATCATATTAAATAATATTATGTCACTTTTATATTATTTTATTAATTTCTAAGTACTTATATAATTGTATATGTGTGTAACTATTATGTATTGATTTGAACAAAAGCTATCCTTTTAGGTTAAGTATACTTACTGAAAAAATTAAAGTAAAAATACAATTATTAAATGTTTTATGAAGACAGTGAACTTATCTTTCTCTAAATGTCCTAAAATATAATATTTTGTATGAAACAGATTTTTCCCCCAAAGATGTTATCTATACTACTCTATAGGTAAAATTCCAAAGGAATTATTCCTCTATAATTTTCACTTAAAAACATGAAAAATTTTTCTGAGAATTCCTGAAATGTTACAATTTTGTATGAACTCAATCAAGGGAAAGACTTAAATATGTGCCATAAAGACACGCACACAACTGATCAAAAATGCAGAGTTTATATATTCTTATAAATTGTTTAAACTTCACAATACACATATTTGTATACAAGTGCACATACATGACATATGTATAATGTGTACAACTTAATACACACACAAACACACACACGTATTCTCTTCTTTGTCCCTATGCTGATTATTACTCCCAGCCTACAAATGACCCCAAGGAAGTAAGTACACTTCTTGGCTGAACAATTTATCAACAGCTTGAAGTGACAGGAATGGTGATTCAATCCTGCATCCCTACATATCAGATGTAGGCCACATTCTTCAGTCTGCAAAACCAGAAAGGGAAAAGTCCCTGTCGCATTTGCCCTTTCACAGAGATGGAAATATTATTAGAAAGGACATAAACAGACTAATTAAATCACAGCAGTATGGCTGGGATGACAGCTGGTACAGCGTGTGACTGAGAAGATCCATATCTGTGAACAGGAGGTACTTCACTTCCAATCCATTCTCTATTAGGTGCTTTCAAGCTTGCTGTGCAGACATTAAATAATAACATATCATTTCCAAGACTAAAACGATGTAAAGAAATAAAAAAGGCTTTCTAACCAAGAAATCTTTTGTGCAACACAGAAAAAAAAATCATTTACCACTCAGTTCTGCTTTTGAGATAAAGATGTAATAATGCCATTACCTTTCATCAGCAGGATCCTTGAAAATCAACACTCTTTGCTTATCATGCTGTGAAATACAAATAGAGCTAAAGGCATGGTCTGCGAGGCACTGCTGCAGCGATATTAACTAACAGATCTGCCCTTTGTGAAGGAAACCGTATCCGTTTCATTAGTGCAGACTCTAATTCAAAACTGTTGAAAATGAACTGCACATACTGTTTTAATAACAACATTCCTAATCATTATCAAACTGGTAATTCTCTCAGCACTGAATGTAAGGGTCTATGTTTCCATTATGACCTGCTGTTAAAGAAAACCATATTTAAACCCCCCATTTTTTCCTATCTTCCAAATTATGCAGGTTTATGGGGGGAGGGGTTGGGACATCAAGAATGCACAAAACTATGTATGCCACATCATTTCATCTTAGCTGAATTGATGTTTGTAGTCATTTATGTCAACTACTGTATTATTTACTAATCCTTTAGTTACACTGGCATTCAATTTGACATGAAATGATTCACACAAATGACTTTGTACAATTTTGGAATATTTGGACAATGTAGAGAAGAATCAGTCACATAAATGGGAAACAGTAGGTCTGGTCGGAGCAAGCACATTAGACTCAGAGTTATAAACTTGTGAGCACATTATCACAATATTGGACCACAAACATCCTAGTGATACATGAAAGTTTAAGTTTTCTAATATCAGGATATCATAAGATACTTAAAGATATAGGTCATAAAAATTATATTTTATAGAACATGAAGTTGGAGATTTGTGTTAATTATATATCATCAATCATATGAAGTTAAAAGGTAAACAAAAAATGATGAGCAGGTTACAATCATATGAAGTTAAAATATTAACAAAAAGAGATGAGCAGGTTAATGAATAAAGTGAGAGTTGTCAGATCTTAAAATGTTGAACATAGCCTGGGTAATTTTATACTAAAATATTTGCTTCCACTATGCTTTATTTTTGAAGTTTATATAAACATCTCAACCTGATGATATAAGGTGATAATTATCATTTCCAGGGTTTTCTTTGATGAAAAGGCACTCAAACTCTAGGAGTGTGATGGAGTCTACCATGCAGCATATACATTTGGATAGATCCTGCATTACCCTATGTTCTATGATTACACAGGATATGAAGCCAAATAAAATCTTTTAGTTTATGTTTTTTATATGGCATGCTTGAATGTATCAGGTTTATTTCATCATGTAATCCTTTGTTAGAATAAGCAAATTTGAAATTAAAACAGAAACATTCCATAATGCTTTCTTAATATTTTAACCCAACAGTCCATACAGATTTTAACGTCTTCATGAAATGAAAAAGTTGTGCATAATAAATGGAAAATACTCCTGAAATTTTGCTCATCTATACCAAAGGACATATTTTATAGTTCATATAGGAAACAAGCACACATTATTTATCATACTCTAATGATTTTATTCATGCATAAGTATGGGTTAGCAATGTAAATGTGAATATTTTAAAAAGTTAAAAATATTCTTATTGATATAGTCATTAATATATTTTCTGTATAAATAATGACATTTTAATCATTGGTATTTCTACTGTTTTCTATAAATAATGAAAATTATAAACAAGTTGTGAAAGTAAATTCAAAATGGATGCCATTCACTTGCTAGAATATCATGAAGAAAGTCAACAAAAGATCCTTTAGTACAAACACCATGTTTAAACAGTCTAATTATAAGCTATCTTTTAAAGTATTTTTTCCACAATCATGTGTCAATCATATGACAACATTAATCTTGCTTCAACTTTTCCAAACTCTTGTGAACTAGTTGTATAGTGCCAAATTGGAAAAAAAAAAAATCTTATCATTTTCTCCTGTATTCTGAAAAAAACATTATCCCCCCGTTATGTGTCATATGTAATGGTTACAAAGTATTTAAATATATATACTACAAGGTAATTATTGATGCCTTCTTTGGAGATATGTAAGTTATTTTTGGATTTTTTTTAGATCACTGTAAAGAATGCCTTCTTGTCTCTTGTATTGAATTTAAAAAATATAAAACAAAATTTACAGCCAAGAGGGAAACTTGGCTCCAAAATTTTTATATATGACATAAGAAATCTGGGCAGTTAAGAGACTGATCTAAGTAGATACATGCCTTATTTTCTACATTATTAGTAGACACTAAATCTTCTGACATATTTTGCTGTCTGCTCCTGAACTCCCTCAGATTACGCATATATGTGGAGGTGACTTATCCTGATCAAGCTACAATATATTTAAATTTTATACAATAATATTCTTATAGTGTTGTATTAAATTCACTGTTTATTCTTCACATTGTTTCATTAGACTATCTTATTTAAAATATTTAATGAAGAAAACTTCATAAATACTAAATATTTACAAATGCACTCAAATTGATTAAAGAGTATCTTGGTACTTTTTATGTTTCTTAATGTCAAAGTAAACAACTTTATGTATTCATAGTCAGGATATGAAGACATCTTTTTGAGGGAATGTTGTTAACCATATGGCCTATAGGCAATCAATTGAATTACAGACCATGGCAGTTCCTAAACTTTTAAGAGATACTTATGTGGTCTTCCATTAAAATTCCACTAATGTGACATTTGTAAAAAAAAGTTTATATTTGAACATACCTTCCCAACCATATGTGAAGCCACAGAGAGGAAATGCATCAATTAAAAATATTTATATATAAATTGACGATTATCAGATCTAAAATATTTCTCATTTTATACGTCAGTATCTTTTCTAGACTTTTAGGATAGTCCTGTGAATTTCCATATTTACAAGACCCTGTTAATATTGTTGAATGTTACTCATCAGGCAGGAAGAAGTGTCTTACGAATTATTGTTAGGGAGAAAAACATTCGAGTTAAAAAAAACTTTCCACATTTAATCTGTTAAACAATAGCAAATTTCTTATGAATCAGTGATACTGTAATTGAACTGGAGACATTTTTAGAGCAAGCTTGCTTTGGCTTTTTCACCCTCCGATTTGGAATCTGCTCACAGTACTGCCAGCTTAACCAAAAAGGATTAACTCTCATATCCAACTGAGAACACAGATAATTCTCAGTAATTGGTAAAAAATGAAGATGAATGGGGCTGAGAGATAAGGAGCAATTAGCTCATCAGCAGTTACAGCTGTGCACTCAATCCGGATCCATCTCTTGAGTCTCGGCCCCTTTTAAAGAACCTAAGCAGAATAAGCATAGGACACCCCTCCCCAAAAAATTGCTATACCTGCCCATCATTTCTCTAGTCTTCCATTTTATTTCCTTACTATACAAAGACACCTGTCATAGCATGCTATGTAAATTACTACCTCTCTCAGGACCTATGTCTAAAGCCAATCTTCTTTTTAAACTTTTTTTTTATAACAGAAACCAAATGACTACTGTAGACACTCTTAAATTCCCTGTCAATCGTTTCATTATAGCAGCATCATCTGTTTGAAAATATAAGCAATTCCCTCATCTAATTATAGGAAGGATTTGAGGTTCATTAACATTGCCAAGGCAGAGAATCCAATGTGCAACTGCAGAGCTCTGCTTGGTGGCCTGCCTTCTCAGTTTCCTTTTATTTGCTTTCTCAAGGTCTCCAAGACTTTTTCCTGAAATCATAAAATTAATTTTTTTCCTTCTAAATAGACACATGTGTTAGAAAAAAGGAAATGACTCCAGTGTAAACTGTTCTATTTCTGCAGGAATGGTGTTTTTTTGAAAAAGATAAGGAGATGGTCAGCTAGGGAAGATTATTTTATCTCCCTATCTGCCTGTTTTTCCCCCCATATATTTGTTTGCTTGTGGTGGTGTGGGGGCAGGAGAAGTAAGGAGTCAGGAATGCTATTGAAGAACACACTATTAATTCGAAATTCAAGTTATTTTTGCCTGAAACTCCTACATCCTGCTAATTCTTCTTTCAAGTTTGAGAAAAATGAAAAAGAATCATATATTTTGGGTATGGGAAATGGGTCCAGGTTTGTAGATCACTTCATTAGCATATGCTTGCCTATGTTCCAAAGTGTTCAGAAAGACAAAATATTAAAGTCTTAGGATTACTTCACTTCCTTAAAGAAATAACAGCAGTTAGGGGGTTATGACTGTAGTTTAAACAATGAGATTTTCTTGGGACATCTGTTTTGAGATCACATTTTGAATAGATATGAACTCATTTCCTACGAAGCAAGCAATCTACTATTGTTGATAGCTGTTTACCAGTTCTATGAGTCAGATATTAGCTAGGGGCAAAGATCCCTCTCAAATCCTCTGAGTATTTTTTAAACTGTGTAAATAGTGTTTTCCTTAAATAAAATGTTAAGATAAGTACAAATGCAGGCTTTTCCTGCCTCTTAGTAAATTATGGTTCACAAAACTTTACATTTGGGAATAATATTTAATGCATTTTTTAAAGGTTTATTTCCTTTGTTGTCTTTAGTGAGGGAAGTAAGACACTAGGTTCAGCAAGTATTTAAATAACATAGATACTTTAAGAGATGCTCACTATGTCAATATTTATAAAACATTTAAAAACTAGAAGTAAAATTAAGTTTCCTTTATTTAGACTAAGCCAATTGTGATTAATTCAGTATCCTCAAAAATGTGCATAATGCCAAAAAAGGATAAACAGATAAAACATAGTTATAGAAACTATCAAATTGACCTTGGGTTCACTGGTTTTAAATTCTGCTTTTCCAATATCCCAGTTTCAATTTCCAAGCAGCATTTTTTAAGCTGGTTATGCAGATCAGTCCTTAAAGCAAAAAAATAGCAATTTATCTGGCCTGTATGTTGTGGATAGTGTTGCCACTAAAAAGAATCCAGGACATTTTTCCTTCTTATCTGCAATGTAGCTCATATCAGCCAACCTGTCACAAGATAGTACTTGATATAAACAAGAGATTGCTAAGACATCTCAGTAATCAATATCAGGATGGCTACAGTATGGAAACCCCAACCAGTGCATATCATTTGTCTCAGCATCTATTTCTATGGCCAAATGAAGCATTAATTCAAATCATAAATCTATGGTGATTTAAATCTGGGAATGAGCACCTGCCTGCTTTAATGATTTATTTTGTACATTTCAGTAAGCAGGAGATTTGTCCATATGAACTGACAGGTCACCTTCAGATGCCAGGAGCAGACTGTTTATCACCATGCAGACTAGCATCTCATCTTAGCAAGTAAATATTAAACTAAAAGAATCCAATTGATTGTGGATGAGGGAGAATGGCGACATGGCCATATATTTTACTCAGCATGCTGATGCCTCACTCAGGTCTATCCTGAGGTCCTCACTTCTTCCTAAAGTGATCATTCTGTTGGAAAGATCTGAGCTCAAGGTTATGATGTAAAATTGGGGTGTAAAATAATGATTTGTCAGTGTCAAAGGTTTCTTTACACATCCTTTTGGGGCTAATTTTTAAGATTCATATTATGAACTGAAAAGGGTCATCTAGAATGAAATTTTGCTGTCACCTCACCAAGCCAAATCAAACCAAACCAAACAAAAACAAAGTCTATTTCTTGGGACTATAAGGTTTTATTTACAACCAAGGGAAAAAAAACAGTGCTCCTACAAAAGAAAGCCCAAAAGGTTTGACAGAACTTGTGAGCCAGATGAGAACAGGAAGTAAAAAGAGGACTGACTTGACTTCAAAAATGTCACTGGATTTGGGCAAGACTGAGTAGCAAGGATACATCATTTAAGTAGCTCCTCTCTGAAGGGCTTCACTACTTCAAAGAACCAATTGATAGAATCATGAGAGCAGTATGTCTGTACACTGACATGGAGGTTTTGAAGAGTCTTGGAATTCCTTCTAGAATTCATATTCTTCAATATTACTTCCTTACCATGTCATGATGACTGATTCTCCTGGAAGAGCCACCATGTCTTGTTATGACTGACTATTAATCCATCTTGCCAAGACAGTATATGCCCTTTGAGTTCTGGGCCTGTATTACATCATTTTTGTATTCTTACAATGAGCTAAAATCAAATATACAACAAAACCCAAATGATATAAAACCTGCCCTCCAATTCTCTCACAAGGTCTGTAACTTAAGTAATACCTAGCAGAGGGAAGAAGAAAACAAAGGAGGAAGCAATTGATGGCAGTAAAAAGAGAAAGGAAGTTCTCAGAAGGGAAAATTCAGAGAAATAGTAATATCAAAAGCAATACCAAGACTCCAACCAATATGATAAGCGGACCATGTACTAAATAATGTGATAATTCTAGACACATATTTTACTTCTCATGATGCAGACACCACTATTTATACTGTTTTCCAGATGTAGAATGTTAGGTTCAAAAAGTTTACATAACTTTCCAAAGTCACAGAGAAAGTCATTATTAAACACCAAGAGCCATGCATTATCCTCTAAATAGAGACGTCTGGGGTCAAATAAAATTATTCAATTCAGCAAATGCTCTTATATTCGCAAGCTCAACTCCCACCTTCACCATTGCTCTTTCCAATTCCCCTCCTTCCTCCCACATTCACTTCCCTTACTTTACGGGTAAATATCTAGGGATGGAGGTGACCATGAAGGATTAGATTATAAATTATATCTCATGTGACACATGAGAATGGAATGAAAATGACAATGATAACCCCCCCAAAAAATCAGTAAAAGATACCTACAATACAAATCACCTACATGTCTTGGGGACTAGAAATGGCAACAATGTTAACAAATCTCAAAATATTAAAATCTAGGAAAATTCAAGAAAATTTCTGCTGCTCGTTCAATGTTGAATGGTAAATGTCCAAAAGCAGTATAAATTACCAAAACTAAATACCTTAATGGAAGACAAGTGATTTGTTCCAACTAAAATACAAAGAGAAATTAAAATTATTTATATTTTAAGCCATTATTACAACCTATGTACCTAATTACAGTAAGATACAACTTGATTAGTAGGAAAATATTATTAAATGCTATCAAATATTAATTACATATTAATGCTTACTGATAGCTCATATTCCCCTTCTCTTATGTCTGTCAGTTCTCCAAAGCTGTGTTGCTCAGGAAAATTCAGGTGTAACACGTTTTAACAAATTTTGCTTTAAATGTCATTATATTGCTTATTTTAAGAATTCCTCCTCAAAACCCAACTATCAAGAACAGCCTGTGTTAAAGGCCTATTAGAAAATTTTGGAAACAATCCAGATTACATTTTGGAATGAGAACCAAAATTCATAGTGGTAAATAGATTATTTTTAAAAGTGTTCATTATTCTCTTGTTTTATAAGTGAAATTAAAAGACTTTTATATTAAGAAAATGTATCCTTAGTAGTTTTAAATACAGAAGTGTAATTCTTTCATTTTACTTCAATACTGGTTTAACTTTTCAAATGTATATGTATACACCATGACCTAAAAAAACCCTCTGCCCTCTCAGTCTTCTCCCTAAAATTAATTAGAAATGTGAGCAGTGGTATTTCCCTTAGTGCCTTTCAGCTTGGAGTCCTCTGTTTGGGTTACCTTCCATGTATTCACCTTTCCTAGAATTGCCACCACCACCTACTCTCAATTCAAACCATTGCTGCCAGTCATTTTAAATATCCCTCATGAGGTTCTACCGAAAATTTCTGTTTCCCCCTTTAACACTTGAAAGCTGCCCTTTATCATCACAGAAGCATCAGTGATACATTTTGTACTCTGTGTATGTATTTCAAAATTACTGCCTATTCTACTTCACATCTGGTGTATGTTTCTCGGAACTGTAGTGAAAACAATGATTAGGAAAGCCCATAATACTTCTGTAAACAATTTTAAATGTGCCTTTGTTTTATTTTATTTTTATATCATTATTATCCTCCTCCTCCTCCTCATTATTATTGTTTTGTAGTGCTGGGGATCAAACACAGGGCCTCACACATGCCAGGCAAAATGCTCTATCACTGAGCTACATCCCCAGTCTCTTATCTATGTCTTAGTGGACTGAAAGCGGAGAGCTACTTATTACCTTACAAAATAATCTGTTAAAATGTTGCATAGAAAAGACAATTGAATTATCATGATTTTTTGTATTTGTCATGAGCAAATGTTATATATGGTATCTTGCACACATCTTTTAGAATCCAAATTTCCCTTTTTAAATTGTATTTTGAGCATGGTTTCTTTATTTTTAAGAAAAAAAAACACAGTTCAGTGACAGAATAAAATGTTTTACTATATCAATAGCCAGATGCTAGAGATTTCATTAATCACAAAATTAACCCACCTTTGAGGTTGTGTTTGACAAAACAAATTACCCAAACGAATATGCTGCAAAAGTTAATCTTTTATTTAGTTTACTTGTGGCAGTTAATTTTCATTTCCTTTTCCTCACATGGCAGGAGAAGAAAAAAATGTCAAGAAAAATTAAAGTTGTAGTTTTTAAAGGAAGAAGACTTTGGCAATGCTTTTGTATAGAAAGAATTACTCAAAATAATCCTTATTCTCGGCAGCACATGGAGAAATTAAGTTTATGGTAGACTTCCCATACGTGATTTTGTTTTTGTTATTTCAGTTACCCGTGTCAACTCAGGTTTGAAAACATTAAATGGGAAAGTTCCAGAAATACATAATTGATAAGTCTTAGATAAGTTTTAACACAATACATTGTTAAAATTGTTCTATTTTATTATTAGTTGTTGTTGTTAATCTCTTACTGTGCCTCATTTATAACAAACTTTATCATAGATATGTGTATAGCATAGTATTTATATGGAGTTCAATGCTAATCCCTGGTGTTAGACATCCCTTGTGGTCTTGGAATGCATTCCCTATAAATTAGAGGAGGAGTACTGCTTATTTTGCTGATAATGGTAGTGCATTCCTTACTTGTTAAAGAAAATACATTAAAAGAATGAAAACATAAAGTGTAGCAGTTATATTTGTCAACTTAACCCATAGTCAATATTTTAGAATTCTGATTATTAAAATTTATTTGCATTACAAGATGTTAATTGAATATTTATTGTTAAAGCTACAGACATAAAGTTGGTACTATAATATGATAATATTGGTAACTACTTACTTATTCTGAGTGCGTGTTTTCAGAAAGAAAAATGGTATTTTCAAAATATGCAAAGTTTTCAAACTGAATGTAACAATTTTTTTAAAAAGAGTAGCAAATACTTTGGTTCTAGGGAAGTAATTGCATAGCAAAGTGATCATGATCAGTTTTAGTGAACATGAAACTTACCAACACTTGAATTCATGTCCCCATTTTCAGAATCTGCTCCATGTTGGTTATTACTGGCATGATAGTTGCTCATAGCTTCTAATTTGATTTTTTTCACCTTCATTGCTTCGGCAATAGCTGCATTGGTAGCAGCGGCAGCTGCTGCAGCTGCTGCTGTCAGACCTTAAAAGAATAAATTAAAAATGAGGTAATTCAAATTCTGATATTTCATGTAATAGTCCATGTACTTCATAAAACTCACATACAAACATACATTAGCATACCTGATGGCAACACTTTGATAACATATATTCATCCCCAACTAGCCAATGAAGCAACATTAATAAAAGGGGGAGAATGCTTTCGAAACTTCCAAATTAAATATTAGCAGAACCATAATTTAAGATATATAATCATGGACATGCAGTCAGACTTATCTGTCAAAGACACAAATACAAACATACCATTCCCTGTTTAAAATCCCATATAGTTGCCTAAAAGGAGGGTAAAATCAGAACTGCTGGCTTAATCCATGAGGTCTTTATCTAAGGAGTGCAAATCTACTTTAATCTCCCAAGTTTCCCCGTTGTCATATCATGCCACATTCAAGGTCTGTGGATATGACACCATTTTCCATACATGAACTGCCTGCTCAAACCTGTTTTCCCACATGCCATTCCCTTTATGTGAAGTGAACTTGCTCTCTGAATCACTTGCCGGACTTATGATCCTCCAGTGAGATGCCACTCCTGTTGGGAGTCTTGGCCCACTGCTCCCCCCAGCTGTGTTGATGCCTGTCTAGTTCTCTCCTGGTCCACAGTTACACAGAGTATGTCATGCTATACTGTAAATGTCTGTGCCTCTGTTTTCCTCACTAAATGGTGAACTACTCAGTGGTAATAGGACCATGTGCTGCTGTACAGCTGGGTCTCCCCTGTGCTCAAGGTACTCAAGAAAAATAAAATATCACAAAAAAATGCTATGATACTGCTTTTTAAATTTAAATGCTGATTTAAGTGACATAAAGGTAGTTTAAATAGCTTAGTGACCCTATGTGATTGATCAGTGTTATCCTTACTTTACAGACTAGGAAACCAGATGCAGGATTTAAATCAGTACATTCTACTCCGGGAGTTAACACGTTTTAACCATTGTGCCATGATGTTTCTCCAGAACAGTCCATCTCTATTCATCCAGAGAACAGCAGGTAGGGGTAGATTAAAAACAAAGTTTGAGACCAGATTGTGAAAGATCAGGCCACTAAAACCACTCTATTTTGACTTTAAATATGTGTACGGGGACATAATAACCAGAGGAGGTTTTTGAGCACAGAAGTGGTTTGTTTGTCTGCCTTAAATGTGTGAAATTTTATCAAGTCAATTCAATTGAAGCTGGAACTCCTCATTGCAAAATGACAATAGAATATATGAATAATCTCTCCTAATTCTAAAACTTTGTCTATGAGAGGATATATATCCTCCCCAGAACCCTTCACCCATATTCTTTTTGCTACAGTTGCTTTAGTATTTCTGACTGCTGTGCTCCAGCTCTCTGGAAATTTATCTGTGTGGATTTATTTCAGCACCCAGTTGGTAGATTACAGACTGAGCACCACTTTCTTCCTTTTCCTCTCCACTAGTCATCACTTCTAGTTACTATAGCAAGTAAGTTGCAGCCCAAGAAATTATTAGGAAGTCTTTTTCTGAGACAATTCCTGCTACTTATTCAGAAGGTAGGAGTATTTCACCTTCCCCTCAAATCAGCAAAAAGAGGCCCTGACCATTTTCACCCCAACGCAACAAGACCTACAGATAGGATCTTTGTATGGAAAACTGATCACCACCCCTTAAAAGGCACTGATCTAAATTCAAAGAATTCATCGGGGTTTGGTCTGAGCATTCACTGCCTTTTAAGTCTCAACTTGAGCTGATTCTCTCATCTTCCTATGATTGAATTTTCTCCCCAATTACTCATTTCCTTCAAAGATGTTTCAGAACATTTTCTTTCCTGTTCTATTAAAATTCTAAGTGTGTTTCCCAGAAAATCTCTTCCTTGATTTTGCCTTGTCACCAATGCGAACATCTCATTTGTCCCTTCCCTTGGTTACCTGATGTTGAATTGTCTGCAGTTTACGACCCTTCTCAGGCCTTTGTCTTTGATTAATGCTGCAAGCAAAACTTGTTCGAAGTATTCAAACAATAAAGATAAACCCACAACCTGAGATATGATTGCTATTATCAAATAAATCCAAATCAAATTAGGTAACATGAAACATAATTATGCAAGACCTGGCCTTGGACAAGCCATCAAATCTTCTTGAGAATGGTTTCTTCTTCTGTAAGACCTTTCTGATACCAAAAGGAAAGTATTAAGATCAAATAAGAAAAACCACGTCAATAATTTCACATGATGGTTAGTTTAAAAACAAGGCATGCTATATATTCTAGTTCCTCAGTAAGTTAGATCCAAACCTAGGGAGGATTTCTGCAGGATCTGTGGGCTGGCACAGCCACCTAACTAGGGGAATCATACTTGTCCTTAGGTGACTGCATTAGCTCTTAACTTTTAAAGCTCCCTTTTGGATAATTTTATTATTTAGCTGATCTACTTTATAAAGCTCCTTTACTTTCTGTTTGACAGTTTTTCCCAGTTTTGCATTTCTAATGCAATTCCAAAAGATGTACGTATCACATGCACATACACACACATGCACACACATACATTTATGCACTTGCTGTACCTTAACTAACATCCATATTAATAGTCCATTTTTAGTTCAGTTTTGAGAACCCAGGAAGAAAGCCATGACATAAGTGAGAGTTGCTGATTTTAGCACTACCCCTCCTGGCTGTATTATAGGTTCTTCATTTTAGTTTGTTAATGTCTTTCAAATTCAGACAATTTTCTTCAATTCCACTGCTCCCTCAGTGCAAGCTTCCATGTTTTGTTTCTTTTTCCATTTTCACTGACCCTGCAGGGCAACCTTCCATGTTTTCTTCCCTAGAGTACTGCAATAAATGCTTAACAGCTCCCACTTTCACCACCTCCAGTCTCTTACTCCTCATGCACTAGTCACCATGACCTCATGAAAATGAAGATCCAATCATGACATCCAATGCCTGCTCTTCGATTCAGTACTTCACATGGCTGTTAGGGCTCTTAGTGCTCAGTTCCCTGACAGTCAGTATAGAATCATCTGTTCTCCCAGTGTCATCTTGATCTCTGTGCTCTGGATACTTAGGCCTTCTCTCATATTTTTCTCATGGAGCACATCATTCCTTCATTCAGGGTAGTGTTCATATCTTATACCCACCTTCTAGAGAAGTTCTCTAGTTCTTTTGCCCCAGACCTGCTTTGATGTGATGGCTACATGTGATGGCTTAACTATTATTTCCTTGAGAAGCAGGTTCAGATTCCTTGCTATTCATTCTTTACTTGGGAAATGTTATCAATCTTTCCAAAATTAGCTTATAGATTATTCTTTTCAATAGTCATACATGACTTTCCCTAACCCACCCCTCACACTGAATGTGAGTTCTTCATCCCTAGATGTGCATCAGACCCAGCCATGGAGCTTTTAAGTCAAGCAAATAGATGGATTCTACCATCTCAAATTCTGACCCAGAAAGTCTGAGTTGGAGTCTCTGCATCTATATATTTTTGGTTGATTTTACTGTTCCATGTTCATTTTAAAATGTAATCTGAGTAGAAACAAGCAATTCCTTGCTCTCTTTCTTGAGCTTACTATTTTGGTGGGGAGAGGGAACAGCTCTAAGAGAATATTTTATGAAACTACTATTAAGTATTTCTGATGGAATTATGCCTAGCTCCTCTAAACTACATTATAGCACCAAAGGGTAGAAAAACTTTCTTAGTTTATGGATCCCAGACATCTATCACAATGTTTGGTACAGATTGTCACTGCATGAAAAACATAATTCTCAAACTAGTTTACTTGCAGAGACACAGGAGAAATACAGTAGTTATTATTTAACCCATTTGTTTTTCTGTTACAATAAATGTGAATATAGTAAGAGTAACAAATGTCATTAATTTAATATAAATCATGACTCTTCATAGGTCTATTTTGCCTAGGGCTGGAGAGGACCACAAAACGTTCACTCCACCCCACCCCCACATAATTATTACAGTGACTTTTTGTTTTGCAATGACTCTTACAAATCTCCAATATAATTCTCAGGCCCCCTTCAACTTGCTTTTTCTAGTTAAAACTTAGTTTGCAATCTATGATGTAGCCTTCCATAGAGATCCCATTGTGTATGTCTTTCCCTAATTGAAATTGCCTTAAAAAAAAAAAAAAGTGTAAGAAAACAATTCAAGTCTTTGGCCTATTTTACATACAGAATTCAAACTCTGACGACATTATCTATTTAATTAAGAATATTATACACTGGTGTAAACACTGGTGACACATAATATTTACCACATTCTTCAGCTCCCTTTGTAACCCTGTTCTCACTTGTCATGGTTCTCTTCTTGTCTCAGACTCACGGAGAATCTTCGTAATGCCTCTTCCATATCCCACCATGAAGTGCCTTATATTGCAAATTACCATTGCTTTCAACTCTTCCGAATCAAAACAATTTTGCCCTCAGAACTAGACAATGTGGTATATACTTTTCATAAGATTTTTTTTTATTAATTTGAGGATTTTTTAAAGTTTAGATTAAAAAGATAATCTGGTGAAAAAATACATTAAAATTTACAGGGAATATCTGTACCTCATAGCAAATGCTTATTAAATAATCAGATCCTCATCACAGTGGCTTTCAAAAGTGAATATGCTTTAGAAAAATCAGGAACTTGTTAAAATACAAACTCAAGTGACCATCAAATAATCTAAGGGCAGTAAGCATTGGAAACAATGGATTGAAAGGCAAAATGACTGCATCAAAAATGATCAACATAGAAGATGAGTAAATAATATATACTATGAACAAATAAATGATCTCTCACACTAAGAAATGGTTATTCCATCTATTACACTTTATAGTACAAGATTTATAGTATCTCCTACACCAGGAGAAAAACATGTACTGAACGAATTCAAATGTAACATAATTTTAACCTGCATGTGAAATGCCTATAAAAACTTAAATTGAAGACTGGGGTTGTGGCTCAGTGGTAGAGCACTTGCCTAGCATGTGTGAGGCACTGGGTTCAATTCTCAGTGTCACGTAAAGATAAATACCTCAAATAAAGGTATACAAAATATATTTTGTATACCTCAAATAAAGGTATACAAAATGATGGCAGTGAGATCATTTAAAAGAAACTTAAATTGAACAACAAATATACTACTTGTAGTAACTTTTTAAATAAATCTTATGTTTTTGGTGTTCTATTCTTTAGAGAAAAGTAATAAGTGAATGATTAGTGTTTCCTAAATATATGTGCATATATTTTACATATACATGAAAATTACTTATAAAAGATATGTAAGTTGTATTTATGATTTTCAACCTATTTTAGTGCACCTATGTCAATTTCACTGGAATAGTTATAAAATTTAAAAATTTGGAATTTAATGAGTTCATTTTTAGAAGTTCTGAATTCAATTTTATCATCAGCAATGAGTAAATTTTATGTGTAATTTAAAGGTCAAGATAATGGATTTAGAAATGCTTTGTTTTAAAAACATGTTTTTCCTCAGACAAAGGATAATAGGTCACAACATATGCAGTCATAGAACTTTCTTCAGGAAAGGGACCCCACATCACATTAAGTTTAGTACCCCATCAGCCTTATGTAATGTAAAAATATTTCATCTTTTTCTTTTCTGTTTGATCACAACAAACTTTATCACTTGCAATTTAAAAGAATGAATAGATCTTTACAGAGAACTTAGAAACATGGTTTGTCACATTTTTTGTGAATTATAATGAAAACTCATTGCTGTGGACTCCATTCTGCTTTGCTCCTTCAAAGCGAACGCTACATTATATTTAAAAGTGATTCTTTTTTAAAAAATATTTATCCTAGCTAATAAATTTCTTTTATTTTCCTTTTTTTTTGATGCTTCACTAAAGTCCTCTAAAATTCTTATAGATTTAGTCACCAACATCGAAGTTACTAATTATCCAAGCTTGCTATTATATAAAGAATAAGTGCAATATGTTTGAAGAAAATACTCTGAAGAGCTATACAAACTTTGGACATAATGCATCCACTTTGTTTTGGATAGTGCAGCAAGTTTTACAATGTCCTCGGCTTCCAAATTCTCATTTCTAGAAATAGGTACAATTCTGACCTCATAGGGGTGTGATGAAGACTTACTGTGGAAAAAATATGTGTAACAGCCTGCACACATTCTAAGCCTGCCACACATGGTTACTGATCTTGTGAAAGAAAACCTAACATTCATCATGTCCTTATATTTAGTTGTACCTTTGTTCTGTTGCTCACAAAAATGCAAATATGGCAAAAGGTACTTAACAGCATAGAATGTGAATTAAGCTGTTCCACAAATGGATATCTAAAAATTATGTTTCTACCAAATCATTTGATTTAGCTGTCTACATTGTTCAAATTTATCACGAAATCACTAAATCTTCACTCTGTGATGTATTTGTACAAAGCCTTTGCTATTTCAAATTCAGTATCCTAAAACCAGTTCATAGATGTATCTTTGGGAAGGTAAGTAGACACTGTTACCATTTAAGGATGTTATTTTACTTTCTAGAGACAGCAGTTTTCTTCTGCTTTCAACTTTTATTAAAACAGCCTTTAAATTCTTCAAATGCCATTAAGCAATCCTGATAACTCTTTAAAAAAGAAAAAGTATCCCCATTCTATTTATTTCAAGTAAGTTAGTGCCCTTAGTTATAAATAGAAGATTACAACTGTAGATTATAAATATCAATAAAAGAGACATATTGCTGTCAAATTCTTTCTCTGATCTGTTTGTTTGCTCATTAACTTGAAAGGTCCAATCTTTGATCTTTGGTTTCAAAGACATCAAGATGACTTCCAAATGTTTGATATGTTGTCTACTTTTACATTGCATTCCATATAAAATGCATTTCCCCAAACCTAATGGTTGAATAAAATGGGTTACATCCAAGAGATGGTAAGTATTCAAACCTTCCAAATTACAGACTTTTTATGAGTCGGTTACTTTACTCAAATTTAGAAGAAACGAGTTTAAACATGCAGTGGATTATAACCAATGGTAGTTATTATTAATATTCTGGAATTGATAAGTTATTTATGTCTGGCATTCTTCCTACTGATTATTCAGGGAGACAGGCGGCTTATAAATATCTCATCACTCCACCGTCACAGAAATTTCATCGACAGTGCTCATGCACAGCTATTAGCAATATGAATCTAACCATTACAAGAAGGAGGAAAATCGAACATGTGGCATTAATACGCAGTCCTGGTTCCTAACCATCTGATAGGCAGATGGTGTGAAGCGGATTCTCCAGCTGAAATGAAGGGGCACATCATTTAAAACCTTGTTTGCATTCTAACTGATATCAGTGCCATATTGATATACATGATACATCATGGCAGTATTTGAACAATCTAGTTTGTTTCAGTCATAAATGTTTACAGCCTTGTTTTTTTAATCTTATAAGCATGTTCAGAAGAGTGTATTTTTAATTTATGAAACCTATTGTTTACTTCTGTTGAACTAGAAGATTAGTGGAAAGCAAGAATATTAAATTACTTCAACCAGAGCAATATAACCAAGACAGATGAATAAAGTGGGTTTCTATTTTCAATAAGGATGTTAGTAAAAGAATTTTAAAATTAGCCCAGGCATTTTGTGCATTAAATACATTTATTCATTTAAACCTTCCAGCTATTTTTCCCCCAAGTGGCATACAGAGAAACTTAATGCTTTACATAGTCATTCATTTAAAACTCTCACTGTGTGCAATTAATCTTGTCTAACAATTCAATTCAGAAAGTAAAACATCAAAAAGCATAGTTCAATTCAACAGTCATTACTGTGAAGTAATCTTTCTGCTCCTGACAGTTCCTATAGATGCTTTGCGAAACTATGTTGAAGGTGCATTGTAAGCTCCATATGAGTTTGAATTACAACTCAATTGAAATCACTCCAAGTCTTAAGAATTCTTGGCTCAATATAACTTGAAAACATCAGTACCTTTTTTTTTTTTTTTACCCTGCTTTCTTTCTATCCTTATTTAAATACTGGCTGTCCAAAACCTGACACTTATTTTCAATTATGTTATTTCTTAATGCTTTCTAAATAAATGAAAATTGTGAGTGAACCATGCCTGTCCCCACTCTTGAATGCTTAAATAAAAGAAACGATTCATGACAAGAATAAGTAAATTAACTGTAAATTTGGTTAGACTAGAGATTTTCAGTATGAACTTGTCTCTTAATGTCCATTAGACTGACTTTCCTTGCCCTTTGTAACACATTTGTATTCTGCAGAGGAAAGGAAAATTGATCCTTAAGGCCACTAATGGAAACACTGCCTATACCAGTTTTCAGGTTTTCAATTGATTAAATTAGATTTTTTAAATATTTGTATTAATGATAACAATAACAACAACAAAACCCCACCAATGTGGAGAAACATACAGTAAGAAATATGTTATTATTATTATTATTATATTGATAATGACTGTTAAGACAAATAGACATTAGATTTAGCATTATTTTTTTGAATAGCTTAAAACCCAGTTTCCCAGAGAGAAGGGGTTATAGCAGCAGTGAAGTCAGAGGGAGGGAACACCATGGGATATCATTTGGCCATGTGTAAGTCACTGAGTGATTTCCATGGACGTTTTTGAAAAGCTCACCTTGTGATCACTGGCTCATAGAAACAGGCTGAAACATAATCAATAAAAAATTTAAATTTGGTTTTCAATAAAATGTCAGCTAACTATGCACAGTTGAACTTAGCATGAGATCTTGAATAGATATCATTTTCTCCACCTTTAATAATACTACCATTAGCAAAATATTTCTAAGTCACCACTTGGAGTCTAAACTTTTAACAACACGAGGAAAAGAAAGACTTACCTAGTTGACCCTTTCATCTTACTAAGGATGAAACTTAGGGGCACTGGGGTTAATTGTTTTTATAAAGTTACACCATTAAATAATGATAGAGAAATCACAGTTCCTCTAACTCCCAGTTCAGCATTGACCACACTGACTCTGTCAATAGATGTAAAAAGAAAAGCACAGAATACCCTAAACTATGGAGTCTTTGAAAGAAAATCACCTCTTTTGTTCTACTAGTTTATGGATAGTCTAAGAGGTCGAGGTTATAAACTCTCAGAGGATGTCACAAATATATGTTGAACCCATTTAGAAATCCAATCTAAATGTTCACTTGTGACTGTTTTACATAATTTAAAATATTTTTGTTACAGAAACAATGGGCATTCATCTTTGTGCACAAAACTTTTAATCTATATTATTTATGGAATAAAAAATTAGTAATATTTTTCTGAATCCCATTTCATATATAAAGCACAACACCAAAGAGAGAGAGAGAGAGAGAGAGAGAGAGAGAGAGAGAGAGAGAGAGAGAGAGAAACCCTCTGCAAATCTTGGAAATAGAACAATTTATAACTATAAACATTTTGAAATAGGCAAACATTGACTCTAATTTTCTTTTAGCACTCCATTTATTATATTTTTCTATTTTCTGACAAAATCAGCACAAGCTACCCCCATGTTGGTCTAAGGCCCAGCACTTATTACAACCTTTATTACCCATCATACAAAATTACTCAGTGAATGGACTCCAGGAAGCTGGCTCTCACTAGCATGAGAATGACTGACAGTGTGTGACATTCTAAAAGGATGTTTTTGGAGAAGCAACTTGTCATTATTGGTGACAGTTAAGGCAATGTAATAAGTGAAAAGAGGGAATGGTGTCATAAAGTTTAATTTCCTGCAAAAGAATAACACCATTAGCATTTTAGCTTAAAGATAATCTCCCAGAATGTTCTAATTTTGTCACTATCACATAAATCCTCTACTAAATTCTTTGCTACTTCAATAAATCTCCTCCTTCCCCATTTTTTTTTCCTTTTTCCAGAATCCAGGTACCACATGGTGCCCTGTCAGTGCAGTACTATTGGTGAGAAGAGGAGAGAAATGAAAAAAAGAAACACAGGTGACCAATTTACAGCGAGGCCTTGCTTAGGGAAGTTACCCAATGAGATGGGTATAACTGGGAAAGATGTGGTTACCAAAGTTCTCTGACACAGTAATATAAACTTTTTGAAGGAAAAGATTCATGCAAGAAATATATTCATCTAATTACTTAGATATCCAGCAAGCGGATGCATTTTCTCTCCTTCTAAACTGAGGTAAGGGTCAGGGTGAGTTGAGAATAACATACATGCACAGTCCCTAAGTAGCAGGAAGAACAGAGGGAGCTGTGGTGGACACTCCAAGTTCTTCATCGTTGTTAGGTTCTTGCATGTATATCAATATCATTTAATGTCCACAGTCAGTAAGGTGGGTGTTTTCCTTGTTGGATTACAAGGACAATCTGAATGGTGAAAGTACTTGGAAAAATAAGTTTTTGGTTATATTGTTAAAACTGGCCCATAGAAAAGAACAATCCTGATCAACTTAGAAAAGTGGATACTACTATGTAATAGAGAAGATTCAAAGGAATTAAGGGCTGTGGTGCATAGAATCAAGTGATTGTCATCTCTTAGAAGGTGGCATAATAAAAGTAAATGCTACCTTTTCTTGGCACAATTTTGTAATTCTAGTCAAGTTAGTTAATTCTTTGGGCATAATGTAGGCAAATTATTTAGACTGATTATGAGTTAACCTATATCTTTTATTCAAGAATAAATGCTGTTCAAGTTTAACATTATTTCTCTTAAAAGGTTTGATTAATATATTTAATCCAGCTCACTAGGAAGAGAACAAATGTATGCTAGGGAAGGATTACCAACACTTAGTGTTATACTATTCACTTTTCTTTTATGCTGCAAAAAAGCAACTCTAATAGAAAGTGATGTTTAATACTTAACATGGAAAGACACTTTCATTTTCTAGTAAAACCTTTCACTTTGTTTCAAAATACCAGTAAGTCTTAGAAAATCCTCAACTTTCCTAACATCTCTTCATTTTAGGAGCAATGTCTTTAGTTATACTGATCCAATGGCTTCTCTTGACCTAATTTGTGTTGCACTATGAGATTCTATTAAAAGAAACTAAATCACTGCAGTAGATTTATTCACCTTAAATAATTTAAGCTAATTGAAAAAGAACCAAACTAAGACACTTCTCTCAAGCATTCAATTTCTGCATGTCAATTAGTAATTTAAACAACCAGCTAATCACAACAGCTTTGTGAGAAACTCAGACCTGTTCTGTGTACACATCTCACTACCTCCACTGAGTTGGAGACGGAAGTAAACATCACTTCTGATTCTGCAAGAATGCATGTCTCTTCTGTTTTAAGCAATCCCAATGAAATGTTTTCATTATTGAATTTGAGATTTTTCTCATCTTTTCCAAAAATTTTAGAAAAAAAATTTAAAATACACACACACACACACACACACACACAGAAAAATAAAGAAAATATCTAGAAAATTCATATTTAATCACTGTCTTGACAATAGTTATGGCATTTCAAATTTATAATTTGACCTAAACTAAACAAAATTCAAAACATTATTGTTATTCACAAAGGTTACTGCATCACAATAACCAGAAACTGAACTCCTATAGGCTGGTTTGTAAACAAAGAACTACTTTAATATTATTATTATATATTATCATTATTGAATTACTTTTTTTAATCTTAGAGTTGTTAAATACTACTTTAATTCATATTAATAGTGCCACATAATGTTATTGCAAATTATAATTTTCTAATTGTCTCATTATTTGGAAATGCTTTTGTAAAACTGATGATCCTTTTTCTCATGCACTTACTTAATTTTGTAATTCAGCTGTTTGTAATACCAAGAATATGTGACAGAATGACACGCATGACTGTCCTATAAAGTTTCAAAAGCTCTCTGCAACACTTTTACCATACATCTTTCTTATGAGAATTAGAAAATGCAAACATAACTTTATCTTGGAAGTAAAGCCTTTTGAAATATTGTTAAAGTGCATACTGAATAAAGACAACACACTTAAGCGGACTTTCCCCCTTTTAAACAGCATTCATCTTTTCAAAAGCAATAGATTCTCAGTCCACACGGAGTCTGCTGCATTATTCATTTCGTGTGCAACCTCATGCTGGACCATAAATTGTTACTTTATCTAATCAAAGGAGACTTAACTCTACAGAAGGTCAAAGGTTTAATTTTGTGAAGTATTATCTTACGCTATGAGCTTAACCGAAAAATAGAAGAAGAAAAACAGCCAAGAAACTGGTAATAAATGAACCTTTATTGCCTCAGGCATTGGCCTAGTTAATAAACTTTCATTGAAGGTTTCTTTCAACTGTTACGGACAATGAGAGGAAAAAAAATCTTAAATTACAGCCATGTGTGACTTTTAAAGCAGTCATTCTTTTTTTATCTCAACCTCCTTAGCTCAGGGAGAAAAAAATAAAAAAGACAAAGAGAGATTGTCTTCAATCTCTTAACCAAAAATGTATGTTTCTAAACAGATGAAAAAGTGCAGATAAACTTTTGTAAAAGCAGAGGTCAGCTTTGAACAATATTTAAAAAAAATGCATTCTTTAGGTGTTGAATCTTAAAGAATGATCTCTTTAGTTCAATGTAAAACTACAAAAGAGAGAAGGAGGGGGACATCGTTTCTTCTCCATAATTCTAGCTTTTAAATTGTAGTCTCGCTTAGCAAAACACAATGTTTTATGATCTCACCATTAATGCACCATCCATTGGAGTTTTAATATTAATTAAATGCATTGCAAGTAAATGTACATACTATCTGACCGGTTTCACTGCATAAATCTTTCTATCATAAGAAGCAAAAACACAGTAGAAATATACTTTATTGATAGGCAATTAAAAATTTTAAGAAAAGTTATATTTCTTTAGCTGAGGATCTCAACCAACAATCATCTATGCATAGTTTTTATTTCACTGTTTTCTGGAGAAGTACATGAACTGAGTTCTTCTGAACTATACTCTCCCCCCCCCCCCCCAGGAGGCACTCCATTAAGGAAGAAAGTTACCATGGCCTCAATTACAACTTCTTGATTTTGTACACTGAAGCATAAGTAAGGTAGATCCTGTGTCAGTGACAGAGTTCGAATTAGCTGTGGGAAAGGAAAGAAGCAATGATCTGCGTATTACTTCACATGTTCTCAAAGGGAAAAGAAAAGAGGGCTGGCTCCTTCCTCCTAGCAGGACACCCCCTGCTGAATTTCACCCCCAAATCACAAGGCTCTCAGCAGGGCACCCAACCTTCTTTCCCCTCAAGCATTTGGACAGAATTGGGGCCCCACTTAATGCAAGAGACATGTCCCTAGGATGCTATCTTGGCCACCTTTGAATCTGAACATGATGGCTTCTTACACAAGCAGCACCAGGTGAGAGCAGGACCAGGCTTCCTACTAAGAAATACACTCTGCACAGCAGGGTGGCAGCGAGTTCTTCTAGGGTCAAGGATGAAGCAAGTTCTTACCAGCAGCTTTGCCTCTTTCCCTATTTGCCAGAGTAGCAGAAAAACTTCTCAGAAAAAAATTAAAAAAAAAAAAAACTCAAGTTCTAAAAGGGGAAAAAAAAATCAATTCTATGCACAATAAAGAGGACCAAAACATAGGATTTCTAAAAACACAGTTAAACCTGGGAATCAAAGTCTGAAGCAAATTGAGACAATGAGTTTTCATGATTTAGAAAAGAGTTTTAGAATTAATGAATAGATTTTAATTTCATGTAAGAAACCATGAAGTCCAGAGAGTGAATGATAATATGATTGTTTTTGTTCTACTTTATTTTCTATCTACTTTGTACACATTACTGTCAGAAACCTAAAGAACGGTGAAGAAATGTCAACTACTTCCTAGAAAAAAAACACTGTATATGAATGCATAGTAAATATTTTTTATATGTTTATATATATAAACATATAAAAAAGATTATATATACATATAGTATACTATATATATAGTATACATACATATATATGATTCTATATATCTACATATGCACACTATATATGTATGGATAAAGATTTAATACTAGTAACAGTAGCCATGCTTTATAGTTGCATTTTTTTTTCATTTATTATTCCTTAAGAGAAAAGGCTGAGGTACATTTAGAAAGTGAGCTTAAGGTCAGGGAAGCATGGGAGAGTAACAAAAGCAGGTATCTCAAGTCAAATTCTTTGTTCCATTAATCAAAGTTTTATGGGTTTGGGAAAGTTGTACTACAGTACACAGGGAGGATAAGAAAAAAAAAGAAAGATCAAGGGAATTCAAAGGATTTATTAAAAGTGCAGACGGTAACTCTGACTAGTGTTTTAGCTAGATAGACACAATTAATTAATTGTAACATTGTGAAACTCTAAAACACTGAAAGAACGTGCTCATGCCTGCAATGCAGTAATGTAGCAAAACACTTATAATCTTTCAACCACCAGGAGCTTTTGTTGGTTTTTTAACCTAATCCACAGCTTGACATAGATCCCAGGGTAATGGAACACAGTTCTTTGATTGAAATAATATCTAAACATGGCTTCACTAGCCTGGTGGCCTAATAGAAGTCTGTGTCTCTGAAACTCGAGAAATTCAAGTTTGGAAACAGACTCTGAACTCTGGCTTCAGTAAAGCTTTAGAGACTGGCATATACCCTTTCCGGGGTAGCAGAACCAGAAACAGATAGAAAGGTTCTGCAATAGTTTTTCTTCATTGACACAGTCAAATCAAATCCTTTTCTTCTGCCACTACAAAGTTACTAAAACAACACTACAGTATTGATAACCAGAGTCTAATGTATCATTTAAAAAGCTAAGCATTTCATAAGTGTTCCGTTCCTCCAACTTTCTACATTTAGAGGAGAAAATGTGAGCAATATAGCTATAAGTCATTTTCACCAAGAAAGTTGATCTATATATTCTATAAAGATCCATATATTCTATAAAATTTAACATTGTTCAAAAGTACACTAAAAATACCTGAAAAGGAATGCATATGCACCATTTCATGAAAAAAAAAAACCTCTTTACTTTTTGTTTTATTCATATGCTTCAATTTGCAATAATAATAAGAATGCTTCACTTGAATATTTTCTTGAGAGAAGAATCGTTTGTAAGTCCACATTTGTAGCAATAAATATACAGATTAAATTTAGAGACAATTGCAATAAAACCTTCATTTCAGTGTCTATTCTGGTGAATTTCAAAAGGAAAAGAAAATATGTCATTAATATATCAATATTTAGGTACCTTGCAGAAATTTCTAAGTAAAAAAATGGATGAATAAAAAAGGGGCATAGATAATATTATGGATACCTGAGGCTATGGGAAAATTATGATTGTATGTTTGCATAGTATGCTTAACACATTTGAAGAATGAAAATGATTTTTTATTTAGTGTCTGTCAGCTGATGCTATCAAATCACTTTATAAACATGTTAATAACAATGATTCTTGGATGAAAATGGAAATATTCAGAACAATGTCAGAAATGTGAAATGTTGGTATATTCTATTGTCACAATGTAAAACATGAGCTGTGAAGCTAGGTGGAAGGAGGGTTAGAAAGCTGATAAGAAAAGATCCTCAAATCAAATTAAAAATAAGAATCATTATCTTGCAGGCCCGGTGGTGCACACCTGTAATCCCAGTGGCTCAGGAGGCTGAGGCAAGACGATCAAAAGTTCAGATCCAGCCTAGGCAACCTACCAAGGCCCTAAGCAACTCAGCAAGACCCTGTCTCAAAATATTTGCTTTTAAAGAAAGAGAGAGAGATAGAGAGAGAGAGAGAGAGAATTTTTTTAATGTTTTTTAGTTTTCGGTTGACACAACATCTTTATTTTATTTTTTTTGTGTGTGTGCTGAGGATCGAACCCAGCGCCCCGCGCATGCCAAGCAAGCACACTACCGCTTGAGCCACATCCTCAGCCCCTCAAAATATTTTTAAAAGAGCTGAGTATATGGACTCACTAGTTGAGCCCTGGGTTCACTTCCCAGTACCCCCCCACATACAAATAATAATAATAATAATTATTATTATTATTATTATTATTATTATTATTATCTTAAAAACACAGCAACCCTCATACGAAAAGTTATCAAGAGAACTTGGCTGGTTAAATCAGTGGATTAACGATGTCTTAGATATAAATTTTTATCATATTTTCTTTCTTCTATTTGTTGGTGGATGTCCCCATGTTAATAGGTTGACTACAGCAATCCAAATGTTCAATCAAAAATATTTACAAATGAAGACATTTTTATCCTGTTTCTTTTTATCCTTTGAAGAACTCTTTCCTAACTGATGGCTAAGTGTCTCTCATCTGAGAACTCACTGGTCATAACTGCATCATCTTTCTGATCATGTTCAACTAATCATGGTCAAAGAGAATGGTATCACCGTGACTCACATCTGGAATAAGGGGTTGTAAGTACATGGCTGGAGGAAGAACATTTTCAACTTACAAAAATTGGTATTCTATTAGGGGAAAAAAGGGCGGGGCAAAAAGTCGTTGCAAGGTAGCAACTAACAAGGCCACTAACAATCTTTTGTTATAAAACAAAAGCTTAATTTGAGATATTAAATGTAAGTAACCTCAGAAAGAAATCCATTTACTTTGCTATTTCAAATCTTCCAATGTTTTAATCTTTCCCATGCTTACTCAATAAAACTTACAGCTCCTAGATTAGAAGATAATATCATTGTTTTTCTCAGGCACTGCTTTACTTCTCATAATAAAAATCTTGATCTTAGTATAGAAAAGATCCAAAAACTATATAGTAACCTTGATTTTTATATTTGGAAATACTAGGAGCAGAAACATGAAATTGCATTCAATTGCTTCAAGTTTCCTTTGCCACTTTTAGCTGGAGATATCCACAGAATCAATAACATCATAGTATGTCTACAAAATACACAATAAGATAATGTACTTCATTTGACTCCCAGATAACCAAATATGTACAAGACAAAGGTGTTGCTGGACATGATGTGCACACCTGTAATTCATGTTCTAATAAAAAATAGATATTGCAAATTCAAAAGGATTCACATTATCAGTACATTATACTTTTTCATTATGCAAATCTCAACTCCAAGGATACTGTTTTAAAAGAAAGATATTATGGTAAAGTGCTCAGGAGGCTAAGGCAGGAGGATTGTGAGTTCAAAGCCAGCCTCAGCAACTTACTAAGGCCATAAGCAATTTAGTGAGACCCTGTATCAAAAGAAAAAACATAAAAAGGGTTGATGATGTGGCTCAGTGGTTAACTACCCCTGGGTTCAATCCCTAGAATCTAACAAAAAATAAAGAATGAAAGAAAGAAAAGAAAGACAAAGGTGTGGGCACCAAGGAACAGGCCATTTTTGAGATACATCCAATTTAAACATTTCTAGTAATAGTGGATGGCTAAAACTGATAATTGTAATATTCTTCAATGCCTTGACACACTAGAATTATTTCCCTCAATTTTTTTCTTCTTAAGGATGAAGACTAATGTAGAGAAAATTTGACATGGCAACTTCAGAGCTCAAGAGAGGTCAAAGTAGTGGTGTGAGGGGGTTACCACCATGAGGAGTAAGGGAAGCCCTAGCTTTAAGAATGCACGTGTTTAATGCTGCATCGATGCCATTTGATCTCTTCTGCACTTCCATCTTTAATATCATCAAATATGGTTGATTTTAAAAGCTTAAAATTGCTCCCAATACCAGAAATATGGTATAGAAAAGAGAATACAGACTTCCAAGTCTAAGATTAGCATCCCAAATTCCTCTCAGTCATTAGGTAGATGGCCTCTGTGAGATCTAATTTCTGTCTACTTCAGTTAACTTTTCTGCAGTTGTAAAAATGAGGATCATGTTGCCTGTGTTGCACATAATTGATGAGAACATCCAATGACATAGGATTAGTAATAGCTGTGGCACATAGGTGTTTCATGATGACAGCCCCCACTTCCTTTTGCTCTCATCTCATTATAGCAAGCTGTTCCCCACCATTTTTGCATTAGTATCCCGTCACTAATGGAGTTGCTTCTACTTGTTCAGAACAGAAAGCAGAGCCAGGGACAAGATACCAATCCCATAAATCTGCTCCCTGAACTGTATTTCTCAGTAAAATAAAAGAACTCATAAAATAACTCCATAGGTAAACACATTCCTCATGAGGAATTGTGTTATTTGTAAGTACTTTAATAGATGGACTTAGGATCAACTTTAAAAATCACATAAAGTTTGGATCCATGACTTGCTAAGGACTTTAGACAAGTCACTTAAATGCCCCCCAAATGTGGCTAATGATAGTAACTACATGTTGTAGTGGGCATGAAAATTACATGTGGGAGCAGAGGTAACAAATCTCAACTGTGCGTGGCACAATATCAGCACTCCATATGTGTAGGCTATGGTTACTATCCTATGAAATTGAAAGATACTAGTTTTCATAATTTAACACTCTATGAAATTTAACTTTAAAATTATGGAAAATGAATTAATTCATGTTCTAATAAAAAATAGATATTGCAAATTCAAAAGGATCCACATTATCAGTACATTATACATTTTCATTATGCAAATCTCAACTAAAAGGATACTGTATTAAAAGAAAGATATTATGGTAAAGTCACAACAGAAAAAGAGACCCAATTAAATGGTTGTGAACATTCTTCCTCTAACAGAAATTCTAAAGGATAAGTTTAAATTTAGAATTTATATTCTCTGTATATTCTGAATATTAATTCTTTGTTAGATGAATAGTCCACAAACATTTTCTCCCAATCTTTAGGTTGTGTCTTCAGTCTGTTGATTGTTTCCTAGGCTGTGCAAATCCTTTTAGTTTAATGGAATCCCATTTATCTATTTTTGCAAATATTACATTGAACTTAATTAATATATGCAATTAATACATGCTAATCAAAAAAATATTTTTAAAAAGACAATTTTGAAGAATTAAGCAAATTAATATATATATTACATTTTAAGTAAATTAGATCAGGTAGAAGTGGACAGTGCTTAACTCTGGATCATAAAGATTAATTCAAACTAGAGGATCCATGAAAGTTTTAGGTTTATGATAGTATTGAAAAAAAATCTAAAATTTAGGAAGAGACTTGGTTGGTATAAAAAGAGGAAAAACATATTTCAAGATTTAAAAAAAAAAGAAATGGGATCATATTGAACATATATTGTAAATACTGTGTTTAAGAGGTAAGACAATTGGGATGGGAATGTGTAGGATGGAAACCTGAAAAGTAAAAATTGTATTACTTCAAAATATGCATAAATTCCAGTATAATATAGTTTCTTGCTTCAGGAAGCATCCATGGTATTGGATAAAGGAAGTGCCATAGTCAGAGCAGTGCTGACTCATAACCTCACCCATCCACTTCTAAGTTTTCCTTCCTAAGCTGTGTGGACCTTAGCAGAGTATCACAAGTGGTCATGTTGATGTGCACTTCAAAAAGCCTTAGCCAGTAAGCAATACCTCCATAATTTTTCTGAACTGTATGTCCCTATACAGTGCTTAGTACATTGGTAATTTCATAAAAACAGCAATGTGATAAGCCCCGTTCAGATTTTGAATACATAACTAGGTTGAATTTCATTCAATTTTCAAGACCTCTATTCTACCAAAGGTAAAATAGAATTTTAGAGTTGGAGTGAAGATTAACTTTTTATGTGAGACAGAATAATGTGTCCCCCTTCCAAAAAAGGAATTTCCCAATTCCTAGCATCTTTAAATATGTTATCTTACATATCTTGTAAGAGGGACTTGTAGATGTGATTTAGTCAAGGATCTTGAGATAGGAAGATTATCCCAGGTTAATCTACAGAAACAGAAATTTGGAGTGATGTACTTGGGTGATGAATGAAGGGGACAATGAGCTGACAAATGTGGATGGCATCTCTTAGGAAATGGGAATGCAAGGGAACAGATTCTCCCCTGTAGGTTCCAGAAGGCACACAGCTTTGTCAACCCCTCAATTTTAACATTTATTTCAGAATCTAAGATACTAAATTTGTGTTGTCTGGATTTTTATTGGTGGGGTCTTTTGTTTGTTTGTATGTTTTTGGTACTTGAGATTTAATGTCCCCCGAACCCCCACACTTTACCACTGAGCCACATCTCCAGCCCTTTGAAATATTTTTCTTTTGAGAGCAGGTCTCACTAATTTGATTTGGGCCTCACTAGTTTGCTGAGGATGGCTTGAACTTCCAATCCTTCTGCCTCAGCCTCCATAATTGCTGGGATTACAGGCAATCACCACCACACACAGCTAAATTTGTGTTGTCTTAAATCACTAAATGTGTGATAATCTGTTAAAATATCAATAAGAAATTAATGCACATAATGTGCTATTAATGCATATAATCACATATATACACATACATATACATGTGTTTGTGTGTATATCTTTACATACAAACAGATGTAAGTGCTTAATAATATATTTTCTTAATATGCTTAGTAAGATATAAATAAGTGTTTCCTGACTAAGCATCATCAGGATAAGTCTAAAGCAAGTTGAGGTAGAGAAAGAGGCCGGTGTAGAATGACAGTGTTCTTGTGCAAGCCTAAGTGTCAGAACTAGGGAGGAAGGAGAGGCAGCAATGCAGAGGCGTTCATAGGAGTGGGAATCAATGATGACAAGTTTGATCTCTATGGAGACTCACTCTAAGTCTGAAAAAGACTATTTAAAATTAATGCTATAGCTGGAGTGGGGGACGGTGACAAATTAATCCCAAACAATCGAAACAACTAAGAACAGAGGGAGATGCAAGTTTGGAAGGTCACATTTTGAGAACGTCGCATTTGAGCTGAGGTCCAATTGTCTACGAGAAGATTTAGAAAGATATGTTTGAAAACTGTTAAGGTTCACTAAGTTTCCCAAAGGAGAAAAATGACAGGGCAGGGAGAAATAAGTGAATAGACAACCTCACCAAGTTTACACACAAGGGGTGAGACATGGGAATGAGAAGGTCGGAGAAGAGGTGGTTTTCACGAGAACAGTGGCACAGAAAGGACAACACGAAATTTGGATGTGAAAGGTTTAGAGACAGGTGAGAGGAAAAAAGATAACAAATGGACCTTATTCTTTCATTAAGCCTGATGGAGAGAACCAGGTAGGTTTGCTGAGCTAAACATTTGTTTGGGTAAGGAAGGCTTGAATGTACTGGTGGGAAAAATGAAGGCATTAACTGAAATGGAGGTTGAAGGTGCAAAAAAGAGAGGTGCAAATCAATGGAGAAAGAAACAGAAAGTATCAAAAGTAGCGGTGAAAGAACCTCCTCAACAGAAGCATCCTCTGTGAAAATGGTGCTTGATTAAGGCTTTGGCATCACTTGAAACCATTCATATTTAACCAAAGGTGTCAGTTAATAGGCTATTTCAATTCAATTTGTCTAATGCATCTTTAAGAATGCAAATAAAAACTGGAAGTTTATATAGAATGCATTTTCTTAAGGTTTGAGATACACATGCATCATAAATTCTGAATATACAATGAAAATATTTGAAACACAATTTTAGGTGACTGCAAGCTGTATTTACCATAGTATCTTTCACACACATAAAATTTATGTGTTCAGAAAGATTCTGTCTATCACACATGTTTACGAGATTGGCACCATGTCTTATTCAATTTAATCTAGCTCCTGGAGCTATTCTTGGTATACACGAAACATTCATTAAATGAATGAACCCTTGATGAGTTTTCCCCTGAAATTCTGAGGAGCTACTTAATTAGCATTTGTCATGCTAGATTGTATTACTATTTATGTTTCATATGACATAGGCACCTAATACATGCAAAAGATTGCAAAGATCACATAAGAGATCACTGATTGGCCCTTTTAGAACCAGAGATACCAGGCCACACAGATGGAAGATTAGAAAAGAAGGCTAAATGCTAGTGCAGATCTTGACTCTATGTTAGAACTCTGAAAAATAGTTGCCCTACTTCTCTGCCATTCCCTCCTCCACACTGAAGACTTTTCTATTTCTATAATACAAAATACTAAGTCATCCAATTCCCGGCTTTAACATATTTGACATTGCCCGTTGTCTACAACACAAGTTTCAAATACCTAACTCATAAAAGTGCTAAGGCTTTCATAATCTGTACCCGTGAAGATACATCACTGATGTCACTGCTTTATCCCATTTTATGTAAAACTGCAAATAGCTATCCTTCATTTCAGTATGGGATACTTTGCTTTCATAGTTCTCTCTGTTAGGAATGTCTTTCCCCTTCCTCCTATGCACAGTTTAAACATCAACAAAAATTATAACCTCCTAGGAAGAGCTGATTTGATTTTCTTCCTCTGTCTTAAATAATATTTATTAATTAATATTGTAATTAGACTTGTAATTATTTACTCACCAGTTTATCCAACTGTACCAGGAGATCTTGAAGATAGAGGTCATGTTGGTGTTATCTTTTTTAATTTTTAAAATTTCCTTTTTATTCTCTTGTGCCCTCCATAGAGCAAGCAGTTTTTGAATAAATGAATAAATCACATATAACAACAACAACAAAAATCTTGAAAATGTAACAAGTAGACTGAGATTGCCAGAGCAGTTTATAATTAAAGATCATTAAAGGGGCAAAATTTATCCAAATGTTCTCCTAATTAAAAATAAATGAAACTCCATCTTTTCACATATCATGAGTCTATATTCTTAAGCTTAATAAAATCATACATTTGGTTGATCTCTATGAAATTGCTGATATTTGACCATTTTTAACCTATAAGAGAGCAATTTCATATGGTTCAACTTAATATTTATCATCCAATGACAAAATTTATCTCCCTTAGCCCAGTCCTACAGAGAAACCAGCACAATAAACTCGTCCCCTAACTCCATGTTAAAAAAAAAAAAAAAAAAAAAAAAAAAAACTCTTCCAAACTTACAAGAAAAAAACACTCTTTCCAGCACCTGCAAACACCCACTGGTTGTAAAGTCAACACATCACATTTACAGAAGAACTAAAAGTAAACTCTAACAAAAGAACAACCTAAACAACATAAGCCTGAGTGAAGTGTGATTGTCAGTAAGTTCAATTTGAATGCTGCACCCTAATCTGTCATTTCCTGTTATCTCAGAAGCTATTTCACTTTGCAGATGAAGAGCAAAGGCAGAAGGTGCTCTTTGGAATCCACATAGGCTTTTACCTATGGTGACGGTTACACCTGACTTGACACCTACCTTTATCACATCACTCCACCAGGACTGTTACCTCCTTAGAACCTTTTTTTTTTTTTTTTTACAGTGTCTTGTCTTCCTGCTGGGCATGAAAAATCTCAATACTAAAGTTGCAAAAACAAAGTCTAAGGTTGTATTTCACCCTCTACATATAAACTTTCTATTTATTTTTCTATACATACCAAGAGATTACTGTCTCAAAAAGTAAACATATTTCTGAAGCATTTACTATCATCTATTCTAAATGTTATTTTCCTAGAGTTAGAAAAAAGAAAATCTTATAACTGACAAATTAAATTGAATTTTCAGAAAACATGAAAAGAGCCACTGTGACCAGTTAACTATAAACCCTGTTTTATACTTGAAATTCACCAAAATTAGATCTGTTATGTTCTCAACAAAAACAAGACTAAGAACCACTATTAATGTATGTACTGTGTACTCAAAACTATAGTAAGGATTATGCAAATAATTTTGCTACATCTATGATATGTATGTGTTTAAACACACACATAATTCTAGATGAGGAGGATGACATGCAAATGATAAGTAACAATATAAAATTATACAATTAACAAATGAACAGTCAGAATTCAAAACAGATGTGTTTAACTCCAGTGGTAATACTCTTAACTCCTATATTTTAAGTGAGCTTCAATGGAATGAAAAACTAAAGTGCAATTGCAATATGCAGGTACATAAATTCATGTTATAAACTTAAGTTTCTGTAAAAGTTGCATTTCAAAAATGTTAAATTCACTTCAATCTCTTAAGTCCGAAATGCCAATTTTCTGGACTTTAAATCTCTCTCTCTCTCTCTCTCTCTCTCTCTCTCTCTCTCTCTCTCTTCACACACACACACACACATGATCCCAAATATGCCTGCCGAGTGAAGAGATAATACATAGTTTAAGAAAATTTTAAAAAATCATTTTACCATAATATTTACCATAATATTTATGAAATATTTATTTGGAGGGAGATATGTGAAAGAATGAAGAAAGTCAGGCTTAGAGGAAAACCTGGAGGCCTATGTCCTGTTGAAAACAATCTCTTACTTTGCCATGTGTACAGACATCTGATTCTTCCTGGATCTATAACATGGGCATCGAGTGTATACATGGGTATGTGGAATGGTGACCTCTACTATTACTTGTGTGACTTTTCTTTCCAAAGAAAAGTTAAAGACAAAAACTTAATAGGAAAGGGAAAAAGAGGTAATAGGATTTGAATTAGAGCAAGATATATTCCATGCTTTTATAGTCAAAATGGGTTTTATGTCAAAATGGATTCTACTGTCATGTGTAACTAAAATAAATAAATATAATTAAAAAATAAGTTTTAAAGAAAGATTCAGAACTCAAAATTTTCCTGATTATTCATATGGAACAACTGAAAGTAACTGTTTGTTCAACCTGCAAGAAGCCATCCCTGGTGACTTCAGCTATAATGATCAGTGCTTCTGAACTTTCAGCCCTCCTTGACCACTCCACTCATCTGACATGTCATGGCACTATGTTATTATATTAGTTTTGCTGTTAATTACTCTGTGAATAAAAAGTGTCTCCCAATGAGATCCTAATTTCTCAAATATAAAAACCAAGATATCATTTGGTAAATCTTTCACTAAGACATACCAGGTTGATGTTGATGACACCTCTTTCTTAATCTAAACATCAGGAAAAAGTATAATAAAATTGTACAAAGGACATTGAAATTCCTTAGTGTTCTGAATAACAGCAATCCCAAATTTAATATATATACATATACATATGTGTGTATATATATATATATATATATATATATATATATATATATATTATTTTACTTTTTTGTCTCTTTAATTCCCTCTGACTTTTGGTGTTTGAATTTCATTCTTATCCCCAAGAAAATTTTATGAACTAAATGTCACCCTTGTCTAAATTAATCAGCCAAAGAAGAAAAAGTTATTAAAGGATAATTCTGGATGAGTCACAATTTTTATGAAGCACATAAAGAAGAAAGTAAAAAGTAACTTTTAAATTAGTGGTCAGTAATTTAAAGACCTTGACACTTTTGTGACATACTTCAAAGTTTACCATTAACAAGTGTTTCAAATTAAGCTATTTGGGATTTAGGAGGTTAGACTTCATTTGGAAGCACACATTTCTTTCTTCTTTCTTCTCATTCTGTTTAGCCCAATTCACATTATCTTTGGTCACATTGGTTAATTACTTCAATTCAATATTGAGTGTGACTTCTTATGCCTGTGTCATTCCTTCTGCATTCTCTGTTTGTTCTGTATCTTTCTCATCATACATCCTAAAGGATACTACTACTCAGTTCAAACTATTAGTCTCAGCTTAAGGCAAATCTCATGCTGCTGTGTTCCTTCATTAGCCTCACTGGCTAATAAAATTTTTTCAGTCTACCAAATAGTACACCTGATAAAAACTTCTCTTTGCAAGCAGATAGCTCCTTAACCCTTGGAAAATAGCTAAGTGAATCCCCTTTTTTTGTTGTTGTTTTATTTAAAGTTCAGCTGGGTACAGAAAAACTGAACTAATTTTTAAGGCCACTGGTCTTAAATCTAATCTCAATCTCTGTTTGGTTTGTATTATCCTAATTCTGAATGCATTTTATTGTTTTTGTCTCTAATTGTTTTCTTTTTTTTCCAAAATCTTTTATCCTTTATTTCTCCCTCCCCAATATTGCTTGCTTTTTAAAAAATAAATATTAATTACTTTTGATGCTGATAGATGAGCTTTTTCTATCAAAATAAGAATATCTTTTTATTTTCAAATATTTCTGAAAAGTCAATATGTAGTTATGGTTAAAAGATTAGTTTTTAAGTAAAGAAGATAGTAGACAGACAAACAGGTATGATCAAATACTCTCTCATCTACATTTTAACTATTAATCCTTAATCTCAGCTATCCAACCTGAGATTCAGATTCCTCACCTTATTAATTGGACTAATTATGTACACTTGCACAGAATCCTTGTGAAAAGTAAATGATAGGCCATGTAAAAATGCTTCCTACTACAGTACATTGTACATGTTTTGCATTAAAAAAATGTTTCCCCTGTTTTCTTTTTCTTACATTATCCTTTGGTGTTCACTTGCTTTCTGACATGCACACACACACAGATAGTATAAAATGGTATGGAAGCACCACATCTCAAAATAATTAACATACAATTCTATTTCATTGGTTTCATTTTGTTTCAAAAACACATTTATAAATTTCAATAACTCTGGACCAGAGAAGTCAATAAAAATGTATTTTGATAACCATTTCTAAAGGGGTGAAAAGACTAGCTTATTAAATACCCTAGCAATAAAATGAAAGTATTCAATAATTTAAAATAAATATTTCTGAACTCTGACATTTTACATAAGTTATATCTATGATAAACATCACTAAAAGGCATGATATTTCAACATGTTGTTTGATAATAATTATATCCATTTATCCCATCAAAGTAATAAAATTGGATTACATAAATCACCTCTCAGGATATCATAGTAGAATTTTATTTATTGTTCCAGTTGCAAATTATATTCTATGTATTTCTTATGACAGAGTCAGAATTGATTTAGAATCTAATAATCAAAGTTCAATACATATTCACATAATGTATATCAACTCGTAGTTACTTATTTTCACCTCTTTTATTTGGTATGAGTATTTTTATAATGTCTAAAATATTAGCAACAATTTAAAATTGATTTTTTAAAAATCTTAAGCATAAATCACCATATTCCCAAACTGGAAACTCTGTAATTTGAAGAACCAGTCTTTCTGGCATATTTTTATTTTGTAAAGCACTAAGATATTTAAAATAAATGTGTATAGGAGCTAGGGGTATAGATCAGGGGTAGAGTGCTTTCCTAGCATATATGAAGCCCTAGGGTACAATTCCTAGCCTATAAAAGTAAATAAACAAAGCTTCAATTATTTTTTAAATTGTGTTTAATTTCAAAGATTTGGGAATCTCTAAAACTATCTCTCTGAAATATCTCACATATACTTCCTGGATAAATGTGCATGTTTTAATTTAAAAAAAACATTTTCTAAATTCAAATTTATTTCTCCACTCTGTTTTCTTTTTAAGAGAAAAAATACTGCACTACTTCTCAACTAAGGTATCAAAAAATCTCTGGAAAATTCATTTCCATCCTTGGGGATATAAGCAATACCTTTTAAGTAGAGTATTAGATTCTTAGAATCATGATATAAATTATTATCTTCCTTGTATAATCAAAATTAGGAAAGAAAGCATGAACTTGGATGTTAGCTATCAAACAGAAATTAATTTACCTAATGAATACCAAAAGAGAGAATTTTTAAAAACGGGATAGAAAGAGTGGCATGATCATCATGTTTTTGACCTTACTGGGAGGAAGTGGAGGCAGCTTAACAACTTCCAAGCAGATCCTGTTACATTAAAGCAATTTCACTGCTCTAATAGAAGGTTATGCATTTACAATGGAAAGTTACTTGAATTTCACACTATAGAGCTGTTAGTAGTAAGCAATTACACAACTGTATTTCCAGTGATGGAGTCCCATCGCTGTGCTTGTTCTCTTCCCAGTGGAAAATATCTTGTGAAGCAAAGAGTGGCTAAGGGATTCAAGAGGAGGAAAACACATACCATAAAATATAATTAAAAATTGTGGAGGCTGCATATGACAAGAATAACCATAAAAAACAGATACAAACCAGCTGGCTGTTAACAACTTCTGAGTTATAAAAATCTTAAACCTGCTGTAAAGCACTCAATTCGATTTACATAACCACAGAGCTGACATTCCTTTTAGGTTCCTCTATTGGGATTTTTTTTTTTTTTGACATGTTTTAAGGCAACATAAAAAGCCACTGTGAAAAGAAGACATGTATCATGTTACCCAGGAATTCACTCCTGTCTGAAGACTGGACTTTAAAACTAATCTGAACCACTTTCCTTAAACTGGAAAACATGTTTAATGGACACTGGCTGTCTGATTTTACAGCATTATTCTTCAGATGTTCATATAGCTCATACCACTGATGTTTTCTTTGTGTGTTGTGTTGTGTTATGTGTGTCTGAATCACTGGCATTACCCAATTTCAGCTTGGTGGTACCCATCCAAGAACCCAAATCCATGTCTGTAAGAAGAGAATAACATTTTGGTCAACCATGACTGAAACAACTATAATTTCTTAGAAACCTAATGATGCAGACAGCATTCTACAAAACTAACATAGCTTGCTGTAGGGAATTAAAAATAAACAAAATAAAATAAAATCAATCGTACATTGAGTGAAGTTTTGATGTATAAGTGCTGGCAGCCGAAATTGCCCAGAGCACAAAATGAGCTTTGCTGTTTGATAATTTGCTTGATTCACTATGTTGCTACATGCAGGGCATTTTATGCCTGACTTATATTTAATCCAGTCACCTGCTTAATGTTAGAAGGGTCATAATTATATACAAGGGTTCTGAACGTATAGCATGTTGATATTTCAGATCTGACATATAAAGTATTCGTGTACGTTTTGAGGTTTAACCATTTAAAATATTTTTAGTAACAATTTGAAGAAAACACAAAACCACTCTATTTTCAGTAAGAATAGGGTAAGCAAATGTACTGAGATTATGAGACAGCAATGGCTCCTAAAATGCATTCCCTGGGAAGAGCAGAGGTATGGAGTGATGGATTTAAATCCTCACTCTGACCTTTTCTAGGTTTGAAGGGCAGACTGGATTCTAAATTTCCCCAATGTGCAAGAGGGTTTTGTCATGTACCACCAAATGTTGTTTAGTGATAATATGGTATGATGTAAGAAAGCTTAAAGTAAAAGTTCGGACTTTAAATGCATCTCTAAATTATTTTCTATTATATGTGTAAGTTGCTATTGTTATGTGGGGTTGTATTAGCAAATACAGCAACTCTTTTATGTCCTTAGCCTCTGTGATTATTTACAATAGAAATTACCATAAAGGAAAACAGAGAAATCAGTCTAGCTGATATGGAAGAAATAATAACAGATTCACAGTTTGTCATTGTCAAGTTTTCAATCATAACATTATATTCAAGTACAGATGTCCAATAGTGATGATGATAATTAAGATATAAGATCATTATAAAATAGAATTCAAACATGGAAACACAAAAAGAATTTTTCTCTAAATTAGTTGTTTATCAGTCTGAAGTTCACACTAGTTCATACAACACAAATATATATATATATATATATATATATATATGTATATATGTGTGTGTATATATATATATATATATATATATATATATATTGACCCATAAGAACAACTTTAGTTTTTCTACATTGTTTTACCTTGAGGAAATATAAATTTAATCACTAGAAAATATCCCAAATAGTAAAATACATTTTTGGGAATCTTTCAAATTTAATTTTCCATTAAGTAAAAGGTAATTTTTTATTCTTTTGTTGCTTAGAGCTGTCAAGGGACAAGTTAAATATCAAGAGAGATATATTATTAGTTAATAATATTATATTATTATATTTTATTATTATATAAGTTAATAAATATTATACTTAATATTATCCTGAAATATTAAAGCATTTTCCATACAATAGAATGATTCATAGAATACTGCTCAATATCAACATTCACGTATGTAATCAGACAAATATTTGTAATTTTGATGTAATAAAATGTGTGTATTTCAGTTTCAACCAACTAATTCAATAATTACACTGTTTCTATATACTATCCAAAAGAAATATAAACTCAGTAGACTGTTAAAAGTAAAATATTAAATGAAAAGTTTTAGGGAAATAATGACCCCTTAAGTTTATTTTTTTCCTAGGCATATTGAATCATAGAGTTAATAATTATGATGATAATTGGAAATATTTCCTCAATGTAAAAGAAGAATCCCTCCACAACACAAATAGTCAAGATATCATTTAGGATATTTCAAAGCAGAGTGGTCCTCAAAGTTTCTTGGTGGACTAACATTTGGGATTCCCTCTCATGTCTCTTTCTCTCATGAGTGACACTCATTTGTCCAGTCCTGCCTTATGGAACAATCAAGAATTAATCCATATTCTTCATTAAATATCCAAACACAGTGATTGGTCCTTCCCCAGAGCTTCATGTCTTCTCTAAATATCCTCATTTCCTTCTTTCAACCAATCTTAATTAAAACAACTTCCAGTTCAGATGACCCAATGTGGACAGATTGTTTTCTGTCATGAGCTCTCAAGACATAATAAACATAAATGGACAAGTCAAGTAAATCTGTTGCCAAAACAGTGTAATATATAGAGCTCTTTAACACCCACATAACTTCTCAAGTTTAAAATAGACTTAAGTATAGTCTCACCAAATTGGTAATTGTATACTGAAAATCTTACTTAGGTGGAACATAGCAATTATGGTTGTTAAAAGGTTACAAAGTAAAACAAATTGATGAATTCATGTTTGCTTTTTTTAAAAATCATGAACAAAATAATAACCATCAGTAGATACAACACTGCTGATAAGCATGCAGGGTTCTTGCATAGAGATTTAGAAGACAGCGTTGGCAATCAGGTTAACCATCTTAAGCAAGATAAATCAGTGCCCAAACTCTTTATCTGTAAAATGGAAACCATAATAATTACCCAAAGATATCTTATCTGGATTAAGTGAGATAATATATGGAAAAGGATTTAGTAACTGAAATATAAGTAATCTAAATAGCAGTAAAGGCAGCAATTACTAACAATCTAATGACCTGAAAACTACACATTCATTAATCAGCCAGTGATTGTCTTGAATCTTCAAGCATTCGTATTACATTATTTATAATGTAATATTTTTTCACAAATATTATTAAAAATTTACTTTTATATACTTGTTCCCAAAATGAATTTTTGAATCAAAGCATGCCTATTTTAAGCCAATGTAAAATACTGGTTTTCACCTGATGACAATGATCATTCCTTTAATTCCCAGTTTTCTCTTCCCCTTTAGAAAACAAATCGTGCTTTTGTATAACTGACTTGGTACTTGCCACTTTGTACCTTCAATGACAGTTTACTGAGGGGCAATGTTATTCATCTTTGTAACTCATGATATTTGTTGAATAAATAAATGACTTATAAGGTGTGTATTTCTCAAATGACTTTGAAATAGTTATGAGTATATTTTATGATAATAAATACAACAAATATAACAAATATTTGTTTCAGATTACCTGCAGCAATAAGATATTATATTTAATGGCTATCAATTCTTTACTTATGTGGAGATTAAGGGCATGTATGTTGTGTGTGCGTAGGGGTTTATACTTTTTCAACTGAGAGAAATATTTATGAAAAGTAGATAGGAGGAATTTTAATCAGAAACAGCAGAGACAATAATTAAACAACATCAATCAGCCGTCTTAACTTTATTTCTCTAAACAGGCCTCAGCCTTAGCTAAACACAGGTTTCATTAACAACCTTGACATTTAAATTTTCTAATAAAACTCAAGAAGAAGAAAAGGAAGAAGAAGAGAAGAAAGCCAAAGAACTAGACTGAGAGGACAGATAACTCAAGTTTGGGAAGTTCAGCCTGTGTTCATATGAACTACATTCATAGATCCTTAGTGCAGCATTTATATGCCTTCTGGTTAAGGGGTTTATGGAGAAAGGATTCAAGGATTGACAATTAAACAAAATGCTATGGAAACATGTATATAGCGAAACTCAGGCTCAGAAATGTAAGGGAATCACATGTCACATAAATACCTAGTGGTTGAAGTAAATCAAAGACTCTCTTAAAAAGAAACCAGTTTTATAAATTTCCAACTACAAGATTCTAGCTCTTCTAGGCTCTTTGACATAATTTGCATGTCCATCTCATCTAATAATATGGCTGTACAGATTACTGAAGTACAATATGTAAAGTTCTTTAACACTCAAGTAATTTTTTTCAAATTTAAAAATGATTTCAGTGAACCACCAACTGACGACAGTATGTTGAGGCCTTATCCCCAGACGTAAAATCTTAGTTCAGCTGAAAATACCAAATGCTATTGTAAAATATTCTCCTGTGTGAAGTAGATTGGTGAATACATGTCAAAAAATATCATGATCAAACCTGGCATTTTTGTTGACAGACTTTGTAGTGAGGCCAAAGGTGTAATTAGGCCAGAAAATTACTTTCTCACCACTAGAATTGTTCCCTTCAGGTCTTGAGTTATCAGTCCAGAAAATTTCATTAAACACTAAATTCACTTTAAGACAACTGTCAAAATTAAGCAGAGGTGAGTCAAGTCAAGGTCCTCATATTTAAATCTCTCATTTGGGTTTAGAGATACCATACAAAATAAAAAAGCTACAGGTTAACTTTTGTATCAAGACCAAACTTCCTGTGAATTTCAGAAACAGCATGTTTCTTTAAAAAACAGAACAATGCAGAATTATAAAATAAACATAGAATTTTTATTTAACAGCCCTAAATGATTAGAATAATTTCTATTTCCTGTTTACTGAGATCTTGATGTGAAAATGGCAAAAATTATACTATTACTATAGATAAAATACAAACAGGAATAATAGTAATTATAAAATTTGAATTCATCATATTTGAAATAATTGAGAGATTATTTAAATAATCTTCAAAATTATTTGAATAATCTTTAAAATAATTGAGAGATGACTGTAGTATATTTATGAATTACTTATTTACCACACTTGAAAAATCAACGAATATGGGACATTCTGGTTTGAATTTCATAGGAGAACAAGAATTCAGCATTAATAAAGAAAAAGGAAATATATATTAAATGATAATAGTATTGTGCTTTTTACCTTTCAAAATGTTATAAAAATAGCATAAAATTAAATATTTGAAATATAGCTTCAACTGTTTTGCAAATTATATCAAATGGTGTAGTGTTTGATATAGAGAAGTGAATGCTATTACTATAATTCTTAGAGACAAGGTGCCTACAATGAATTGCCCTTGCCAACTGTTACATTGTTTCCACCAGGTAATGCATCCATTGCACAAATAAAAATAACAGAGATTTACTATAAATGAGCAATACAGCAAACAAAGGCAAAAAGAGTGAATGATTAATAAAAGTTAATAAATTAATTTTCAATCATTTAGAGTAAAATAGTGTGCTTGGGACTTACAGGTAAAATTATTCTAAGCTTAACTATTCATAAAATTCAGAAGTAACTCTAATAACATTAAACATTTATTAGTCAATTAGCACTATATCATTCTGCAAAGTACAACATAAAAATATTAAATATGCTATTGCATAAATACTCAATATAGTGAGAAGTTAGAATTAAAGTTCAAACAAAACAGTTTTTAATATTAAGGAATTAAGCATGGTCATGAATTTTGAAAACTGTAATTTCTAACTTATTTTTCACTATCCTTTTCTTACCCTATATCAAATAGCTCTCAAATTATGAGGCTGAACATCTCAACTCTTAAAAATGTAACTATTTTGAAGTAATTCTTTCTACCAGTATTAAAAAGAGGAATAAAATATTGTCAAGGAAATATCATAAGGTAGGCCAGTAACTAGACTGCCTACAACACAAGAATTTAACTTTTCTGTTTAATATGTGAAATTGTACTGCAAAGTTTTATATTAAGATTAAGCAAATTAAAGATAATTTGAAATTTTCTATTAAAATTTGACTATATCCAGAAGAGAAATCTTTATTTTAATTCTTCTCGAAATATAATTGTTATCAAAAAGATTAATGGATTCCTCAGAAATAGTATAGATGGTATAATGAAAACAAGATTTATTTTTGTTCACCCCTAAGCAATGCCCAATTGTGCCTTTGCTTCAACTCAAACAAGTTATTTAAATTTCATGTGCCAATATATTCATCTGTACAACAGAATTAATAATATTTCCTTCATAGTTGTCATGTGAAATAAATTATGTGTTAGCTATTTGCTAAGTTTCTACAATGTGGTGGTTGCTCAATAAATGTTTTCACTGTCCCCTTTTTAATGAATTTATTAACAATGTTTTAAATAGAAACTATTCTAGCAACTGACGATCAAGTAGTGAAAAATATGAACAGATTAATGCCATATATAAAAGAAATTGAAATTAATCAATAAAATATTCATGAATCTAATGTTTTGTTTCTAGCCACTATATAGAATTTACATAGACAATGTCTCAGTAAATAATCATCAGAAGTGCAAGAATGTCTATAAAAGGGACTTGTATTTTGAAGCAGATTTTAAATATCTTTCATTTGTAAAAGTATTATTTTTTGTATGGCCATAGGTCTACAAAACCACATGATGAAGACTATAAATTTGAATAAGCTGTTTTAAAAGTATTTTTAAAGTTCCCTTTAAATGAACTTATTGGGTTTCCAAATATGTTACCTAAGAAATGCTAAATTATTGAGGAGATACAAAATTGGTTCAAAGTGTATTGATCATTAATGAAAAGATGACATACAATATGCCAAAAGAATGAAGAACCCAGCATGCTAGTAGATGTGCCACTTCAGGAGTAAAATTAAGCGAGATTAAGTAAAAACTGAGGTAGCTGCTGAGGGCAAAGTCTACCTATGGGCTTTTTTTCCTATAGGATAGGAATAAAAAAATATTTACTTATAAAAGACTATAATAAGGTATTTTCACAATATTTTTTAAAGAGAAACTGGAGAAAATTTAGCAGCACACAATTCTTTCTGCAGCTGAAATCTCACCTTATATGGTTCTGAATTGACAGATAAATTTAACATGGACAGATACCAGTAGTCTTGTTTAATTAAATCCTTAAATTTAACACATTAATGGATAGGAACCCCAGATACAATATTCCTTGAATTCACACCAAGAACAACAGTGATCTAGGCAAAATTGAATGGATGGACAACCCATATATTCAAGGAAAAAAATGATTACTGTTGAGAAGATGGGGTGGAATACTAATGGGATTCCTGATGCTGACCATTTTCATGATCAATTTAAAAAAATCAAAGAAGCAACTTCCCCCTCTTATTAAAATAACAATATTGGCATTTGGGGAAAAGTGAATATTTCTAAAATGTCTGCATTCCAATAGTTCTCTCGCATTGATACATACAGTATTTTATTATAGATGATTGATGTGGAGCTCAGTATAATTTCAAAAATTCATAGAATATTATTATGTCATGAAATTCATGCCGAGAAAGCAATTGCCATTATAAATCAAAAAGACAACTCATATGGACAGGTCATATGGTAACAGGTTCTCCTTGGAATGGTATCCTTAAATTTAATTTATTCAATAAGTAACTTAAAGGTTAGGTATGATGAGATGAATCTCATGCTCAAGTAACTTCAAAATATCATTATACTGTATTATTAAGAGATTAATTTTCTTGGAATTTAGAGATACTTGCATTTATATTCATTTAAATCAACATGGTTCAATGTAATTCTACTTAAACATTTTCACCCTAATATAATTCCTAGAGGGATTTTATTAAGCAATATAAGATAATAGGGAATACAAAGGGCATTTTACTGCTTTAATAGATGAATGAGGTATCCAAATAGAAGGACAGGTTTTGAAAACCTTTACAATATTACATTTCACATTTAGAAAATAAATGTTTTAATAAGATAAAGAAGAGCTCCAAAAATTGACTTCTAAGGAATAATGCTTTTATAGAGGAATTAAACACTTTACTGACTTTAGTATTGAATATTTTGTATGTTTAAAGAAAATCTTAATAATACAGCATTACATTTCTAAGTCTAATCCACAATAGTAACTTGTATTTACATAGCCCTTTAGAATAAATAAAGTGTTAACATTCCCTTTAATCCTTATAACTGAATATTGTGTTTCCTTAAGTCAAATCCTCACATCCCAGGAAGCAATCTGAGATAATTAGAAAATATATATTTAGAAAAATAGTCTCTCCACAATAATCGAATTTCTTAAATGAATACTAATGGGAATACATTTTATCTGAATTGAATGATATTCTACCAATGGATATGATATAAAACACATTTCAATGAATTAAATATGAATCATAAAATTCTCTATATAATAATCAAAAAGTAATAATTGACATGAAAAGAGGATTTTATCAGGAGAAAAATATTTTATTTGCACCAACGGCAAGATGCAAAACCAATTTAAAAGAGATAAGGAAATGATTACAACCTGATGCCATAAGTATGGGGAAGAAACCATTATTTCTAGAACTGATGTGTTCAAACAGAGAGATAAGTAACCTTTATTCTATTTGGAACATGGTGAAAAATCTGTTTTGAAAATTATCCTAATAAAACTCAAAATCATATACTTTGCTCTATAACACTTTGCAAAATGCTTTCAGATACATTAGCTCATTTTGTTCTTCACAAATTCATATCAAGCAGGCAATAAGGCAAATGTTAAGAATGATTATAAATGAAGAAGATATTTCAGAAGGTAACTTGAAGCAGGAAAGTAATAAATTAAAATCAGAACATTTGAATCGACTAGTACATAATAGTGAAACTTTGGACAAGACTCTTAGCATTTTCTCCTCTTCTCTAAAACGATGTTTTCCGGTATCAGTACTCATCTGTGATGACTGAATAAGTGAGGCCAAATAATAATGCTCAAATTCACTTAGCTAGTAACTGATAAGGAAAAGCACAAAAGCCAAACCTTTCACTTCCATGTTAGGAGATATGGCATAATACCATTCTGTTTGAAAAACAGTGTCCTTTGAAGAGATGAGTCATAACCTACTCATTGTATTCTAAAATTAACAATAAAAATATGATGATCTTCTCTAGGAATTGTGTTTGTGTAACTTTCATTAAAGTATGAAATAACATAAAGAGCTTCAAATAGTTGAGTCTACTGGGTATATTTTTAGCCATATATCAACAAGTGAATATAATAAAAAGCTCTCACGTTGATTATACTGACTACTTCCTTAATGAAGTGCAAAAGTGTTTGTGTAATCTAATTCAATTTATTGAATTAGGTTACAGTTTTATCATTTTGAAAACCAGCTTCATTGTTTACTTTACAATATGTCAATTCATTTCCAACAATTAAATAGTTTAGCAAACAGATGTAATCAATTGAAAGCAATCTCCATCTTTAGGGCTTAGTTCCATTTATAATGTGCACACTTCTGAAAGCAATATATGACAGATCGAACATGTATTATAATGGTAGTAGTGATACTTCATACCAAGGAAGTTTATTAGCCCCATGAATACAAGTTTGTAAAAAGAATAGAGTGTCATTATGTCCTGAAAAGTAAAACATGTGATAACCAAAATTTAGTACTAACTTCCTCTACTAGGAGTATCTATAGAGTACCTCTGAATAACTGGCTAAACTAAGCCATTTTATGCAAAAGCTATACATTTAAAAATACTAGTAACTTTATTTTTAAATCAAATGAAGTTGGTTTGAACACAGATAGCCAGTTGTAATAATCAATGACACAGAAATCAGCCTATTCAATTACAATGATTTACCTTAGTTTAGTTCCATTGTTTGCAAAACTTTATTATAGATTATGTCATTTGACATTCATCACAACTTAAGAATGATTTTGAGATTAAAAAAATCTTTTATGGTGAAGAAAATAATGAATGAAAAATTTCAAATGGCTCAGTTTTACATTTCAGAAGTGATGTGACTAAAAGATTCCTATCTATGACTTTCAGGGATTAACCCCTCTTTTGGAACTTTATTTTTTTTTTAACTGGAGAGTCAAATCAAAATAATTTATAATAAAGTTCAAGTTCTTTCATTTAAATCCCTTTAAGGTTGTATGTCATTCTGTTATTATTGCTGATTATGTTTATTGGTTTAAATAGTGCTGTTTTTCCCACTCCCAGCTCTAAATCCTTTCACAGCTATAAGTATTCCTTTATATTATACTTAATGGTGCCATTTGTTCCTATTAACTTTGCTATTATGTATGTACTCTTTCAGGAGTTCTTATGAAGAAAGAAGGGAAGTGGGGCTGTTGTGGGGAGGGTTTTCAAATTTCTTTCAATGGGGAAAAAAAGGGTTAGCTTACTATAGTTACATTTTCACCCATGAGATAAACATTCCATTCATGAAAAGCAGGGTAGAAAGAAATATGAAAAATAAAAATATGAAGCATTCATCTCAAAAATAAGTTTTAAAAACTGTCCAAAACAAACATGAATTGATACCCCCCCACCAAAAAAAATACTATCAAAAACAACCTGAAATTACTATCAAAAACAACCCTGAAAAAATATAAAATAAACCCTTGAAATAGATAGTTTTACCTAGAAAGTTCCCTTGTTGAGTATGGGGGAAAAAATCCAAATAAAATAGAAGCATCAAATTTATAATTAAAAGGGAACACAATGGTACTTTCCAACCTGTATCTCTCTTAATATAAAATAATTTTCAAATTTCCCTAAGAATAGTGATTATTGAGAAGGGAAACGATGGTTGATAGGAAGGGAGAGATTTGACTTATTTTTATAGATTTAATTTATTTTTATGGATTTTGGGTGAGAAGTTGTTTGTCATAATTTTTATATTTATTTGTATAGAATAGAGTGTATGTGGTATAAAACAGTGTTTTTAAGTTAAGTATAAAATTATGGCAAACAACTTTTCACCCCAGTTTTCTCTTAAACATTCCTATCAGAAGGACTGATTCAGAGTTTATTGGTAATACATTCTACTCTCAGACCATTCTCTATGAAACAAGATCCTTTTCTGGTTGTTGTTTTGCTTTGTTTTTGGTGTGGAATAGACTCAAGGCCTTGCACATGATGAGCAGGTGCTCTGACTTGAGTTACTACCCCCCAACCTAAGGGTGTATATGAGTCTATGAGTATATGAGTCTATGTTGTCATGTGCATTCAGACTTTCTATAAATCTTCTTCATATTAAGCATCATCATTTCCAAATCCATATCATCTAGACTACTGTCTTAGGACTCATCACTTTGTCAATGTCCTACTAAAAATTGTATTGCCATGACTAGATAAAAAGTCTAGATCCCATCTGAAATACAGTTTTAAATGGCATTTCTGTATCCATTTATATGGATTTCATATTCCTATGCATTAAACAAGGTTTATATTAGCACTTTCCAATGTTCTAATACAGTGTCAGTTTATATGATTACAGATCCAAATGAAATGCTTCAAGATTTTTCATGAATAATATTTTCAAATCCATTCTTAAGTTCATCCACAATTTGGGCAATGAATGTATTAGGACACTAATTCAAAGTTTTATTAATATTATGATCTTTTGCCCTTTGGTGATTTCTCTAGAAATTTTTGTTTCTGTCAATCTTTTCAATTAGCAATCTACTTCTTTGTAAAAGGCAGACTAAAGTTGTTAAACTTATCCTTAAAAAGTATGGAGAGAGCAAAAAGACCTTCCAATGTGGTTTGGTTTAATCCTTAACAACAAGCTTAAAACACAATATTAAAGGAAGTAGTTGAAGCTCTGAAGTTTGTTTCAGAGTACAGGGGCTATCAAAGATAGAGAATAAACAAATACTGTTGTTCTTGTTTTGTACAACTTTTGTTTTACAATATTCTTAGGAATTTTTAAAATGCATCTATAGCAATATTTGCCTGAATGAACAATATTTGCATTTCTTACTTCTCTAGGGAGGGAACAGAGATAATAACAGCATCTCCTACTGGTCGAAAAATTACAGGGAGTCATAAAAGAACATGCAAACATTGTGTAACCAAGGGATTAGAACACCATCTAAGAATCTCACACACAAAAAAGTGGATAGTCTACAGAGTTCCAGCCAGTGTAATATCCACTGTCATAATCAGAAGTTGACTCTGAAAATTTGATTTGCTTTTCTAATGTAAATAAACTCTTCTTGTCAAAGAAGCTATCTTATTACCAAAAAGGAAGCAAACAATACGTTGCAATTAGTCAATTAAAGACATTAGCAACTTCATTACTGCAAATCTACTGAGAGAAAAGTGTAAGCAAATTATAATTTTTAGTACAGTTCAGTACAGGCATATGAGATTACAGAACTCAACAGAAATTTGGAAGAGACAAATGAATTAGGAAAGAAAGGACTGTAATTTTCTTCTAAATTAAGTAGATGAGAGGCCTGTCCAGAAGTCTAGTAATATGTGGTTATTTAATTAAATTTAAAAATAACAGATATTTGCTCTAAGAGCTTAGGAAAAAGGATTTTTATGAATTTCTATGCTAGTAACAGAGACAGATCATATTGTGATTTGGCTGTAGGACTTGATTACAGTCTATACTACATATAAAAATAGAAGTGAATATATTTGTTATGTACTTATATATATATAGAGAGAGAGTTCTATATATTCATATATATAGAAAATTAGTTTTAAATAAGGATAGTATGGCTAAAATTAGAATTCTAATCCTTAAAGATTATTTAATATAATATGAATATACAATATAAATACTATATTTAATAAACATATATATATATTTAGAAATTACAAAGACTAATATTATGCCATGTTATTTCTGTAAATACTGCTTCTCTAGAACATCAATCTAGAGTCATAAAATTTACCAACTGTTAATGATAGTACATAAAGTAGCCATTACAACCTATGAACAAACAAATAATGCCTTTCATTTACTAAGTAACTTCCATCAGGCCCTAGAATCTAAACTTAATCTGAAGCCTTAATAGGACTTGAGAAGCTACATTAACACACCACTGTTGAAATTTGTAACTATGAGGCATAATTCCTCTCAGAAATCTTTCACTAAATATTTATCAGCCATAATCATTGAACAAATATTTATTTTGGGTATCCACTCCTTGTCAGGCAATATTCTAAGCACTGGGATTCCACAGTGAACAAAACTGACCAAAACCTCACAGAGGTTACATTTGTGTCCATATCCCCTATGACCACATTTGGGCCTCTCCCAATATCTGATGCAGAGACTTGCTGGGTGTGGAAGGCTGATAATTGCCCTTGAGTTGTGTTCCACATCTTAATCCAGGGAACCTGGGAATGCCACTTGAGGTGAAGAAAGGCGGGGGCGGGGGGGGGGGTTGTTTTTGTTTTTATTTTTTCAATTGTGATTATGTTGAGAATCTTGAGATGAAGGGATTATCCTGTATTGGGCAACATACCCTAAATAGAATCACAAGTATCCTTACAAGAGAGAGGCAGAGAAATTTTAGATAAATGCATACCAAGAAGATAGCATGACTAGAGAGACAGAAATTGGAGAGAGGTTTCCACACACTGAGCAATGCCAGTAGTCACCCAAAACTTAAACAGCCAAAGAATGGATTCTCTCCTGGAGCCTCCAGACAGGGCGTGGTGGCCTATGGTTACCATGATTTCTGCCTTATGGTACTGATTTAGGACTTCTGGCCTCCAAAACTATGAGATAATAATTTCTGTTGATCTGCTACCAACCTTGTGGTAATTTGTTAAATCAGCTAAAAGAAAATAACAGAGTTTCAAAACAAGTTTTAAAACTTAATAAGGTGCATGATCAAGTCTGTTATTTAGGCTGGCTTTCCATAAAAGAAAAAAAAAGAAGATTTATTTATTTTTCTCTTCAAAAAATACTGAAAGGCAACATGTATTATATAAGGGATCAGTTAAATGTGCTATACTCAAAACATCTGCTGATAAAGCCTCACAAATATTCCCCATATATAAATGTAAAAAACATTTATAGCATGCTATATTAACATAATGGTTTAAATAGTTTACATCGTACTTACTCTTTGAATAAAGCATTCAGTAGATTATGTTTAATTTATTAGTGGAGATGATCAATCCATTTGTGGCCATTTTACTTGTATATCTTTCTGTTTTCCTTACTTGTAAGTCCCCCCATGGAATACAATACATTTATTATAATAAATTTATCAACATACAAGGCACAGTTCCAAACTACGAATTATCTCCTGAGAAAATACTGTGATTAAGGCATTGAAAATATTACAAATGCTGATATTACAAAGGGTAGCTTAGATGTTGTTGTTGGTAACTAATATTTAGGGGAAAAATAAAGAACATAATACTTGAAAATACATTTTGTATCAACATTCCATATGCAAATACATTTCTTTTAATTTTGTTTTAAATAAGAATTTATTATTATACTCAGTTGGTTGAGTGCTTGCCTTGTATACACAAGGCCCTGGGTTCAATCTCTGACAATACACACACACACACACACACACACACACACAGAAAAACTGTTTCAATGGGATTAACTTTTGGATTAATATTTTCCTGGTCATGTATTTTTTCAAAAATGATAAATTTTCAAGGAATAAATTTTGCCTTAGAGGTATAATGTATATGTGCACACAGTGGCTTTCTTTCCTCTGAATGCATATTGGGTATATATCTACAAATTAACTGTGAGAGAAATGAAATGCTCAAGAAGTAAAACTATAAATCATTCATTTGATAAGAGTATTTGAAATAAATAGGTATTGGATAACTTTTCTTTTAATGTCAAATGCAAGTACTTGACTCAGTAGGTAACTTCTTATTACTAATAGGAAATTTGTATTTCAAACCCAGTTTGTATTCTGACCTAAAGATAAAAATCAGGAAGTTGGCCAAAACTCTATCCAAATTGCACTGCTGGCACAAGAAGGGAGCATTCTGAATTCCTAAATACCCTTTCCTTAATTGTAAATAGTCATGATTCTATAAAAATCAAGAATGTTATTGGAGGTCTATTGTAAAAAGGTATTTATTGCAACAGGGCTCAGTGGCACAAGTCTGTAATCTCAGCAGCTCACAAGAGGATCTCAAGTTCAAAGCCAGCTTCAGCAAAAGTGAGGCACTAAGCAACTCAGTGAGACCCTGTCTCTAAATAAAATACAAAATAGGGCTAGGGATGTGGCTTAGCAGTAGAGTGTCCCCAAGTTCAATTCCAGGGGCCAAAAAAAAAAAAAAGGAATTTATTTAAAACCAGTGTTTATTATAAAAAATGATTTAAGACAAGTGTTCAGTCAAAATAAATAAGGCGACCACTGCAGGAGGTAGTGCTACAAAGAGGCTTCACATTTTTCTTTCTTTTTTTTTTTTTCATTAACTTCAACTTTCGGTTGCTGTGGCATCTAGTGACAATCATAACTTTTGGAAATTACCATCTGCCCACAACCACTTCTAAGCTTACATAGAGGTCTACTTAAGCAAACAAAATAAGAAAAACTCCATAAGTAATCTCACAGTTCTTTGTTTTGTTCTGTTTGCTTTTTGCCTTCTTTATTATAAATATCTAAAGATATAATTTTAAGAAAGGAAAATGACTTTTAAAACAAATATATAATGATAGTCTTTTTTGCCCGAGAAAACAAACACTTCCAGGAGTTATGACAAATTTCAATGTTCAACTTTTGAAAATTAAAAAAAAAAATGGGCATGAGTAGGAATAAATAAATGGATATTTATGAACTTGTTGAAATTCACAGGACTGAATTAAGCAACTTAAAAGGTAAATTTATACCATTTTATTCTTTTAAATTGCTACCACCATGAGAAATACAAACATACAAGTCAATGTTCATAAAGTAGGCTACAATTTAAATTTTGGGATTTGAAATCTGGGGGGATTTTTGTCTGTATCTTTCCTTTTAATCTTGATATTTACATTATATCTCTTCAATTGTTTTGCCAGTTTTAGAAATGCAAAGTACATGTCTTTTATTTATTTATGGTGGTAGACATTGAACAGAGGGCCTCATGCATGCTAGGCAAGAGCTACACCACTAAGCTGGAACCTCAACCCCCAAATCCACATCTTCTAAAGATAAGAAATAACTGTAATTCCTTGTAAAAAAAAAAAAAAATGTCCTCTTCCTACCCACCCACCCTGCCAAAGGCCTTATGCCTGCTAGGCAAATGCTCTGCTGAACTAAATCCCCAAATTAGAAGCAATTTTTTAAAATTCAAACTCAGTGTAAAAAACTTGTATATACATTATCAAACAGGTTGCTCAATGTCAAGAATAGAGAAATATAGAATCATCACTTTTTAAATAACACACTTTCCTTTCTCAGGGAAATAAAGAAAATACATCATTTTAAAAAGAGAAGTAGCAAATACAAAGTCCTAGAATATGAAAGCTTATATATTCATATTGAATACCCCTCCCCCAATACAAAAAGTAGTTCCTTGGAGAAAGGTGTGAGGCATGGATGGATGATAAGACTCACATGCAGCAATCATAACCTATACAAAAATACATAATGCCTTCTATGTTCTTATCTCCATTAGGCTCTAGAATCTAAATTCAAACTACATTCCAAGGCCATTAGATATCCAGTTAATAAAATAGTGAATATGTTTCCCAGTATATGAAGTCATTATTCCGTATTTTCCAAAATTGAAACTGCTCCATCTAGAAAGATTTTATGTAAAAAGAGAAATTATACTGAATATATTATGATAAGACCATTTGAGTACAACACTCACACTATGGCAAGCTCACTCCTTTGGACCACTTTCTAAAAGAGGAAAGTGAGTGAGTCGGGAGTAGTGAGCTCACATACCCAAAGCCATTCACTGGGCTCTAGAGAGCACTGAACTCTCCAAGATCCCCTTTCCAACTCAGGGGACTCTCCCTAGGAGTCTCCATTTCCTCCTTTCTTCTCTAGAATATGACTACTTAAGGTCTTTTTCAATATAATGCTTGATAATCTTGACAGAAATCCTGTTTTGGTGGTTCATAGCACATTAGAAAGAACAAAGATACAAAAACCTATCTCAGAAGAATAGCAGAGCAACTAAAATTAAAAAAAAAAAAATGATGCTGCTTCTAAAATTAAGAATCAATGATGAGTCAAGCTGAAACTATCTTCAGCATCTTTGTTCAGCCAAAAAAGTGTGTAACGTATTTTAGGAAGAAATTTTTCAAAATTAATTTAATATTTTGTTTTGGGGGCATATGAACTTCTTTTATTTAGAAACTTTACTTCCTTCAGAGATACTGGATGCTGTTATTTGTGTGAGATACTGGTACATTTAGATTTTGATGGCATCCCTTTATTCACTATTGTTTTAGTAATAAAGCTTTTATTGTCTTCACCATGAAAGATTAAATATTGGAAGACAATTTGGAATGAGATCTTTCCTAATTCAAATGAATGTAGTGTAGAATATATTTTTTCCCTTCGGAGAACTGTGATTAAGTAACTTTTGAGAATCAATGTAGTTTACCAAATCCAGAAAAATAATCATAAAACAGCCATGAAAAAAATCCCAAACAAAAAAAAATAGTTCATTTAAAATTAATTATGTCCAAAACTCAGATCCTTCTCCTTTTACACTTGAGTTTTTCAACTACAAAATATATGAAAAGTTAACTAGTACAAAAGACTTTTCTATGTAGAACCAAAAATCTAAATTCTTAAAGGAGGAAATTTTATTATTTAATTAACTATAAGCAGTCAAAACTAAATAATCTGCTTCCGGTTCCTTTTCCAAATCCCAAATTAGAAATGAGAAATTTCAAATGCCAATTAGAAATCAGAATTTCATGCAGTAGAATTCAGTTACTTGAGAAACATGCTTGACTAAATGGAAATGGTGACACCTGCCTTGTAAT